>NW_026015992.1:0-300000 GCF_020379485.1 Brassica napus | reverse complement strand
TAGCTAGCCTTGTTACCTGAAAAATAAAATATCCAAGACAATGTCATGTTCTTGGATGCATTATGTTTCAAATGAGAAAAAAAGGTTTTAAAAACTGATGGGAGTTTTTTTCATACAAGTGCTTTTTGTTTAGGAGACACGCGACAGCAAATTACGGATGCACAGGCAACTGCAAGTGCAAGAAACTGATACTTGACATCATCCTTCAAAGCATAGGTAAGTGTCTTCCCATCAATGATCAAGGCAAACGCTGCATGTGGATCCTTTTCTATTTTGATCATCTGTGAGGCATTTGTGATCTGCATTAATATGTTCTGCTTTACAGCCTGCACATTAACGAACATTATTTTACATCAGATGCAAGATTCTACTGAGACACTGATGTAATTTTTTAATAGAATGGACATTATACATACAGCTTCAGAGTTCTGTGAAGACTCCTCTACATTGGTAAATGAAATGGCTATCTGCTTCATACCCTGTCGGAGTAAGCTGCAGGCATATCTGCATTGGCCAAACCAAATTATTTAAGTCCATTTAGTTTAAAGAAGTTATTTCCATAGTCTATTATGGTATGAGCAACAAAGAAGAACAAACCCTATGTTTATTGCTGTCTCCATCTTATCTCCAGTCAAAACCCATATCTTAAGACCAGCTTGGGCAAGATTATCTATGCATTGAGGCACCTGATCAAGTGAGCTGCTAACAGTAAGCTGAAAATGATTTCATTAATAATAAAAAAAAAATGAACTATGCTTCATACCCCTTTTTGAAGTTTGTCCTCTACAGCAGTAGCTCCAACAAGGATCAATTCCTTTTCCATCATATCTGATACCTTCTCCAGCAATTCATCTCTATCAGCTCCTACTGAAGTTTTAGCTTTGTGAAATTCACTGTTCCATGCCGCATACTCAGCTTCATCCAGCTTTCTATAACCGAGTGCCAATGTACGCAAACCAGCTTCACCATATTCATTCAAGTGCTTTGAAGTAGCTCCCAGGTAATCTTTTCCTTTCTTTGATAACCGGTCAAATATGATGCTGCAAAGAACTAAAGTTGCTTAGAATAAGAACTAATAATCAATATGGAACTGGCTTGAAGTTAAGCAGCCAAACCTGTCAGCGCCTTTACAGAGTAGAAGAATCTGCCCTTCCTCATCTCGGATAATGGCAGACATTCTTTTTCTTTTGCTAGTAAAGTCTAATAGATTTAATACTTTGTATTCTCTGCAAAATTACCACCACATGATTAGACATTTATACGGAGAGATCAGCTGATTAAGTTTAAGAGTCTGACCTATCAACTGGGTGGCCTGAAGGTGAGAACCGTTCAGCTATAAAAACACTTGACTGAGTTCTCTTAGTGAACTCAAAACCAAACTCCCTAGAAGCAACAAGGAAAGCAACTTCATCAGGAGACTCAGCTTCATAAGTACACTTCCCAGTATCTTCATCCACCTCAGGAATAGCAGTATGACAAACCGCCAGTATACGGAAAAACATCAAACGTCATCTGAATTAGGCTCATTCACCCAGTTGTCATCCATTAGACGCTTATCCTCAAAACTAAACCCCTTGATACCACTGGTCTTCTTCTGATCCTTCTCGTCGCTAGCAGTGATTACAGTCTCCAGCTCAAAATCCGACGACGTCTTGCTGGCAAGCTTCGTGTAGCGTTGTGTCCTGCCTTTACTCATAGGAAGGTTTGTAATGTCATCATCCTCGAGATCCATCTCCATCTGCTTTGCAGCAGCTAGCTCTACTTCGCTGGCACGGACACCGTAAGAAGTACCAGCAATCGAGCATTTAAGAAAGTCCATCTGGTTACACGTCAGCGTTCCCGTTTTATCAGAAAGGATGGTGTCAACTTGTCCCAGCTCTTCGTTTAAATTGGACGTGCGCGCCTCAGCTGGAGTCCCGCTCTCGCTATCATACATCTGCAAGTCGTGGTTGATGAAAGTCGCTTGCAGTACTTTCACCAACTCGATGGAGACGTAGAGCGAGATGGGAATCAAGTAGCCGTAAAGCAAGAGAGCAGTGATCAGATGGACAACCCAAGCGTACAAAGGATTCCTTGGGTTCGTTAAGCTCTCAGGCCTGTCTGGTCGCAAGTACCACCAATCCGCCATCACGAGTTTCGTCATCACGGCAAATCCTAGAGAGCTGATGACGGAGACGAACAAAAGAAGTCCAAAGAGAGTGTATATTATATAGTCCATTGTCTTCTCAATGCTGCTTCTCTTGGAAGGAGACTTTGTAGAGTTCTGCATAACCTTTGTGTCATGACCGGTGAAGACCACAACACCGTAGATATAACTCGTGTTCCTCAGCTTAGAATCTCTCAATAGAATCTGGTTAGGATCTAGTGGATAAACCTGTCCATCACACTCCAGATTCCCAACGAATGTATACAAGTTAGGATTCGGATCTTCGCATTTGATCGTTCCGGAGAAACTCTGAAAAGATTCATCTTTCTCGAAAGCCAAAGTAACGTCCAAACATCTCTTAACTTTCAAGTTAGTCTCTCCATCTAAGTTCATAGTCTCCACGTAACAGATCCCGTCCTCGTAGCTAGACGACAACAAGAACAAATCAGCTGGGAAAAACTCATCTTTCTCAACTCTCACCACATCTCCTACGCGGAGTTTCTTCCACGTCCTGCGACCAAATTCACCATTTCCTTTGTGAACGCTAGATTTTCTGGAGTTTACCCCAACGTCCTGCATAAACCTGCGCCAATCCTCCAGGGCCTCTTTACCCATACTAAGCCCAACGACGAAGACAAGAGGAGCGATCATGCTCCATTTGTTGAAAGGGGAGAGAGGGAAGACGGAGAGGATGGCAGCGACGAGGAAGTAGAAGTTGGCGACGCGGTGGAACTGCTCGTACAAGCATTTGGGCAAGAATGTGAGCATGTTGTACCTGGTGGTGGATACGTAGTTTGATCGGTACCTAAGGAGCTTGGTGAGGAGGTGGAGATGAGGCTGGTTGCAGTGGACGATGCGAGTGTAGCCTGGTCCGTTGATGACGTGAGGGCCTTGATCGTCGAGAGTTTTGGGTCTAAGGCATCTGAAGGTGTAGAAATGGCTTTTCCTGATTCTTGACCTAATTCTATGACGACGAGCCATTTCTTCAATATGTAAAAGACAAGCTTTTTTTTTAACTGTTGATGAAGAAATCCTCGATACTGCCAAAATGAACAAAACATGTTAGGTTAACGTCAGATAGGTTTGTTCCCAACAAAAACATAGGTTTATAATTGTTTCAAATAATCTCCGGCTCTGCTTAATGCTATATATATATCCCTAATCGGAGGCTATAAGATTATGAAATTAGGGTTATTTAATTGTTTGAAATTTCGATAGAAGATGACAATGGATGAAATTGCGTGAACATCACGTCATAGAGATCGGAGAAACTGCCGTGGCGAGATTTACCTGGACGCGGGAGGCTCGTTCATGATCAACACGAAGAAAGAAACGCGTTTCGAGAAAGAAAAAAAAAGGAAAAGAAAAAGCGTTGATCGTCGATGTGAGAAGAGGAAGGAGCGGTGGGAGAGAAAGAGATCGAAAATGTGGAAGGAAAAAGGAGAGGCTGCCCCCTCTTTTTCTTTTTTTTTTTCTCTTTCTCTCTAAAGACGGAAGAGAGGTTAACCTTTCTCTCTTCTCCTCCTTCACTCTCTCACACACTCTGCAACTCAAAAACCAACGTACGGTTTTTGTTTCCCTTCTCTGTTTCTCTCATTCAGCCTAGCTCCTCCTATTTATAATTTAGAAATTACCCACTTTCTTCATTATTTATTTATTAACTAAAAACACGAAATAAAATAAAGATGAGTGCATGATTTGTTTATTAGTAATTTACATCGTTTAGATTCATCGCAATTAGCACTGGAATTATTAAATTATCTTCTTTTGATTCTACAACAAATCAATACGACTCATGTCGAATATAACCAACAATTTTCTAGATTTTATTTATAAACTATGTCTAATGGAATATACACACACTGACTACTTGCTATATGACTCAGATCTTCCGTACTGACGATGCCTGCCTGACATACAAGTGAAACTACACGAGCAAATGGCTCTAAAAACGGTTATCTCCGTTTTGGTTTATACTGTAAATCTCTTCTAACGTCCGGATTAGTTTGGCTTTCTATTGCTTGCTAGTCATCTTAAATCACTCAATTTCACAAAGTTTTATTGATAATCTCACGCTACAAACGCAAATGAAAAGTTCATACATTTGTGTTACATTCGCTCATAAGCAAACCGTTAATTCTTTTTTTTTCTGACAATATATTTTATATGTATAAAACATTATTAATACATATATGTTTGTTCATACTGCCTTTGAGAAGCGCAAAGATGAAGTAGGTAGAATTTGCTCAAAAACCATGGATTTTGATGTTATCCTTCTTCACCAGACCAGCCTAGTTCAAACAAGATTCATAAGATCAGAATTCACCATCTTTTGCTATAATACAAACCTAATGTGGAAAAAAATAACAAAGAGGGAAATTACCTGGACAAGGAAGGTAGAGACGTTCTTCCTCTGATCACCTTGAAGCTGAATAACCTACAATTTATTAAAAAGATTCTCAAGTCATCATGATAAAAATATATCTAAAAGGTTCAATTTTCAAACCTAAATGTTTTTCTTTTAATGTGGGGTCAGATTTGCTCTTGCTACCAAAAGTATTAATCAGAGACTAGCATTCTTGATTACAAACAGCAAATATGCCTAGTAGCCAGATGTAATGAAAAAAAGGTTTTCAAGAAACACACAGACCTGTCCTAGTTCAGAGTCCTGGACGACAGTGCCATTGCAGCAGAATTCTTTCTTGAGGTCTTTGAGGATCTTGGTGTAGCTGTACTCTTTCTTAAGACCCTGGACAGTGGTCAGGCTTTTTCTACCGTTACGCTGCTGAACACGTATGTGCACGTATTCCTTTGTTCCAGCTCCAGCTCCAGCGTCCTCAGCATTTGCATCAGCAAAAGGATCTTTTATATATCATCACCAAAAAACATGATCAAATAAAATGAGCTTCCCAACAAGAAGAAAGTTACACAGTTATGTTCACAACAATATCAAGCATACAAAGGTGTTTAATTCAGTTGAGAATTTACCAAATGCAGTGGGGACTTGAACTTCAAGATCAGACATGAACCTCTTAGGGAGCAAACGAAACGACAAGAGGATGCTGAAGCCTGGACAATTAAGACAAGAGATTTCTTTTACATAACATGAAAGTGACAACTGGTGTCATTATCGTTGAAACAGATGTTTGAGATCATATTTAAAAACAAATAGTTACAAAAACATTTTCGGCAAAAGAAAAATCTCAATTACGTAAACATACAATTCTAAAAATCAAAATTTATAAAACAGGATATTCCTCGGATCTAAAATAGATTTCGATTTTTGGAGTAAAAAAATATAAAAAAAATAATCAAGCGGGACTGTTTTGGGGGTGAAGCGAAAACACGAAATATTATCCAGATCAGAACTGAGTATTGAAAAAGGAGCAGAAAGCAATAATTGAGTAGGAACAAAGAGAGAGAAGATGATTCACCTGGTTTGAAATTAGGGTTTCGATGATTTTGATTGTACGACGAGGTAAAGAAATAAAAACCCTAAATTCTTCGGATAAAGGCAGCAGCTTCTTGTCTGTCTGGGCGAAGAAGAGAAAATACGAGAGGAAGAGCTACAAAATAGATTTCTGTTTTTTTTTTTTAAATATAATTTTAATAAACAAAAAGCAGAAGAAATAAATAAAAAGTCGGACACGGCATTCGATTCCCTCCCCCACTCATCTAGTTGCGTCTTAAACTTAACTAGAAAATTTTTTTAAAAGAAGTTTTATATTGGGCCGTGATAAAGACCCACCTTGTTTTGGATTAACAAAGCCCAGCTTATTGAGCGTAGTTGAAGAAGCATTACGATCTGATAAGAGGAGGTTTTTGAATGCAAGGGAATGGGGTTTTCATTCTCTGCACGCACGCTTGACGCTCCTGTGCTCAGTCTTGCATGTCTCCGGTTACAATCCCTTGTTGCTCTGTTCTCAATCTATTCTAAAATCAATGGCTGGTTTAAAAGCTACCTGGCTGAGCTCCTTATCAACCAAGCTTCTTTCTACTTTCATGAATCTGCTCCGAAAGCTCGCGGAAGAAGTACAAGCTCACTCCAAGATTACAACAAACGGAGTAGGCAGAAGTGCCTGGTTCATCTTCATCGAGCTTATCTTCAACTGAAACCGTTTCCAGCAACACTAAAGAGAGGGGAGGGGGATATAGTGTCTTTTTAATTAAAAGGAAGTTATACAAGTGGTTTTGTACGTTGTGCACACAAAGACTTTGACTTTGTTTCAGTGTTGATGTAAAACAAAAGACACGATATAATCAAACTAAGGCTCCATCTTGAGAAGGTCTTCAATAGAATTCCTATATTCCACCATCAAGACCCTGACCAAAGATTTCAACAAGACAAAAGTGTAAGAAAAAGATCTTGATCAACTAAAGGATGATATGTTGCAACAGGTTTGCTTGCTTGCTTTACCTTCTTTCTTGAAGCAATTGCTCACTTTCTTCTAGATTTCTCTTTTGTCCATCAACAGTCTATTAAACAATACAAACATCGGTAGTAAATTCCCATAAGCCAAACTATATCAAGACCATACACTTTTGTCTCTGATCACTCTTACCATGGTTTTAGATCCTGAAATGGAATTCAAGAGCTGCTGGCACTTGTCAAAATGGCTGTTCAATTCAGTCACCTGCTGCATATTCCACAACCAGTCAAATTCAACATACACCAAGAACCCTAAGAAATTCACCTAAAGACTTATGGGTAACAAAACGAACCAGTGCATCATCTCGCGTTCCAGTTTCAATTGCATCTGTTAATTTCTCGACCAACTGCGAATACCACTGACATTAGATAATGAAAGGATTACGATGAAATCCATTTCTTACCGGATAGAGATGGAAATGAGAAACTAATGACTGTTGTTGCTGCGGTGTATGCATCATCGACTGGGACGTATGAACCACCGTCTGCGGGGGCGGAGACGATTGCAACGATGATTGCTGCGGCTGGAGGAGATTAATGACAATGGGCTGAGAACACGAAAGTACAAGCCCAACTAATTATGGGTGTCGCAGCTCATCAAACAAAGAAAAATATCGTTGTCACTAAAATATTTAAAGTTGTTGTTGAAGAATGAAGACGACAACATGAACGATAAGTTTATTACTTTTTGAATTAATCATTTCATTTTGTTAAATTTTTATTACTATGCAATAAACTTTATGTTTATGTTTTGTACATTATAACTTTTTCATACTTCTAAAAGAAAAATCTAGTTGTCGATAAGAGAGTCTGCATCCGGCTTGCAATATCCATAGGACATACATATATGCCTATGAGAAAGGGCTGTCAAGATGGCTGGCCTACACGATAGAGTTCAGACTAGTTTTTTTCCTTTTAACCAAAAACTTCGAAATAATGCAACAAGAAATGTAAAAATTGAATATATTGAACATTTTTCGATAAAAAAATCTGTTTTATGTGTAACAGTGTTTTTTTTTGTAGCATCTTCATACACAATTACAGACGCATGTGGTACAATCGCTTAAGTGAATATCTTTTGAGTAAAAGATATGTGAATAATGCGATATATCTATGCATTTTTATAAAAAAATCGTCATCTGACTTTGTGATCTGAACATAATTGTAACTCAAAAGAAAGTTGATAATGCTCGAACTCATATGAAAGAGGAGTTCGAAATGAAAAATCTCGGTAAGACAAAGTTTTGTCGTGTGCTCCAAATAGAGCATCTCCGAAAAAGAATATTTGTGCATTAATCAAATTATATGAAGAGGTTATTCAAATGTTTTATATGGATAAAACTACTCATTTGAGTACTCCAATGATAAATAGATCTTTCAATGTTAAAAGAGAAGTTGTTTTAAAAGACTATGGTAAGATCTTATATAAATAAGTACTTTGGAGATGCTAATGGTAATAAAGCATACGTGAACTTATATATCTTGCAAGTTGTATTTGATTAAATATACTTTTAGACACTAATGTTTTTGTAAGATACAACTCATTTCCTATTCATGGAAATTAGAATGGAGTCGAGAATATATCCGTTCTCTCCAAGTACAGTTGATTTATGGTTGATTTATTATAGAAAACCCGAGTTTGGTATGGTTGGTTTTTGCAGATGCGAGATACTTATCAGATCCTCATAAGGTTCGATCGCAAACCGGCTATGTTTCTACAATTGGTGGAACCGCGATCTCTTGGTGGTCCCATAAACAAACTCTGGTTGCGACATCTTCGAATCATGCAGAAACTATTGCGCTTCACAAAGCATGTCGAGAATGTATGTAACTTGGGTCAATGAGTCACCACATACAATAATCAAATGGAATAGTTAACGAGAAAGAGCCGGCGAAAATATTTGAAGACAATTCGACGTATGTCGCTCAACTCAAACAAAAATTTATCAAGAGTGACATTCCTCCAAGATTTTTCTCGTATAAACGGAAGCTCAAGAAAAATAAAAAAGAGTGGACATTTACATTTGCGTGACCTATGAAGAAGAACCTATGTCTGCTATTATCAAGGAGAAATTACGGCAGTGTACTATTTTTCCTTGTCATGGTTTTTGTTCTAATGAATTTTTCTGTGACTAGATTTTTAACAAGGCACTACGTAATACAAAATAAATTATTAAAGAAGGATGTTAGAAAATTAGATGATTATTCATCTTGGACACTTGTCCTTTTTATATATGGGTGATAATATTTATCTTATAGTTTTGTCTTTTTGTCTTAGTCGGTTCATATAAACCGACTTTCATGCCCTATATAAAGCTTGTCATAAGACAATAAATAGATGAATAAGAAGGAATCTGATTATCTCTAGCTCTCTCTTTCTCGTTTGTTCGTCTTTCTCCAATCACAAATTACAAAACATATAATACATATAACACACGTATATACAGATACATAAAGATATGGGTAATTCTCATAAATAGAGTATTTTCAAGTTTGGTCACAAAAATATATCACAAAGAGAAAAATAACCAAAATATTTTATTTAATAGATAAAAAGACATTAATACTTTAGATATATAAAAAAAAATTAAAAATTAAAAAACAAAAATTTAAAAAATATATATATTTAAACTTCAAACTCAAATCTCCACCCCTTAATTTTATCTAAAGTTTGGATTAGTAAATCCTAAAGATATAAATATATATTTACTTCTTTAATGACACATTTTGATCATTTTGATTTTTAGAATTTATATTTGTGATAAAAACTTTTTTAGTGTTATCATAGGGTATTTCACTAAAGATATACATCTGAGCTAATAGTTCACGGCATTTTAAAACTAATCCAGGAAATTTCCTGAGGTTTTTATTTGAAAGAAAAAATTAAGATTAAATTCGTAATGAAAAAATATATAAATCATAATTAAAATGTAAGAAAAGGTTTTGGTGGCAGGACGAATAGAAATAACCATGAATGAAGAAGGTCCCAAGCTTTTCACGAATAAACCCAAGAAGAAAGGTAAAATGTTTAAACAAACAAAAAAAGCTGTCGCTTTCCTTCTCTCTTTCCAGCTCACTCAACGAATCTTTCACGTTTGGTAATATGATTTGACTTCTCATCTGATTCACATATTATCGCTCAGCTCAAGCACCTCGAAGCCTACGGTTCCACGATGAGTGGTGACTCTGTTCCTCCTCCTCCTCCTCAGCCTCCGAAAGAATCATTCGCTCGACGGTACAAATATGTCTGGCCTCTTCTCCTCACCGTTAATCTCGCCGCCGGAGGTAATCAAGAGAATCTAGCATTTCTGCTTTGAATTTGAAATAGATCTTTGGTTTTGGACCTTTGGTGATCTGCTTCAGATGATTACGCTCTATGTGTTTGCTGTCTATTGATACACATACTTTGACTCTGAGGTTTAACCAATTTTGCTCATCTTTAACCCGTAACATGATCGATAACCTGTTTGATATCTATATGTACCCTACTAGGACTGCTGAGGTTACAATCTTTGCATTATATGGTGGCAAATGCCTTCACAGAGACTTTCATTACACACTTTACTGGTGCTTCTTCTTGGTCTTATTGCTTTTGCAGGCTACCTTTTCTTGAGGCCTAAGAAAAAGGATATCGATTCTTCAAGTGAAGAGGTTGCTGCTAAATCAGATTCAGCCGCTGCGGCTTCTGTTACCATGGAAAAGCCTGCGCCTTCTGCAGTGGTTGCAGAGCCTGTTGTGATCAAGGCACGTGAGCCAATACCGGAGAAGCAACAACGTGAGCTCTTCAAATGGATCTTGGAGGAGAAAAGAAAAGTGAAACCGAGAAATGCGGAAGAGAAGAAGAGGATTGATCAAGAAAAAGCCATTCTGAAACAGTTCATTGGATCCAAAACCATTCCTACTCTCTGATTGTATTTTCAGTTTCTGTGTTTGATTTGGTTTCAGTTTTTATTCTTGTGTATATCAATCATCATATATTTTGCTTTTGGATGTTGAAAACATTAACTTTGAAATCTTAGATTTTGAAAATTTTAAAATCTTATCTAGTCTTTTAAAATAGAAATCATGACTTCTTTCATGTGTGATATTTTAATTGGACAATCCCCTTGAAAGTTGCTTACATTATTTTTATTTTATTTTTTCATAATAAATCCTAACAACATACAGTAGCACATCTGTAAATTAATAATTTTGGGACTTTAAAATTTTATTAATTTATATAGATATTAACTTATAAAAGTTTTATTTTTTTTAGATTTTTTTCTATTTTTATTAATAAAATAAGAAAATATTTGATTTTATCGTATATAAATTATTTAAATTTTAGAAATTTCACTTTCATATTATTTTATTATCTTATTGGTGTATATTTTTATGTTTCATAGAATTGTTATGTGGTTTTCAATATAATTTTACTAAATATAATCAAAATATATAAAAATACTAAGAAAAATAGAGGGGAAATTACATGTTTACCACTTTCATGATACCACTTTTCATTTTTACCACCACTAATGAGACATTTTCAAAAATATCTTTTTCATTAAGTGGCAAAAGACTCTTATGCCCTTGTTATTTATATATAATAAAACATTATTTAAATAAATAAAAAAATAATAAAAAAATAAAAAAATGTAATTTTTTTTTATGTTTTCGAATTATACTTTTTTCAAACTCGAACTTTTTTATAAAAAAAAAATTTTCAGTTTTTTTACGAATTTTTTTTAATTTTTTTTTTCAAATTTATTTTTGAAAACGAAAATTATGTTTGAAACTATTTTTTAAAATTTTTTATATATTTTTTAAGTATTTATTTATATATTTATTAGAATCATAAATTTTATATTCTAAAAACCGTACTCCACCCCTCAACTCTAAACCTAAGCATAGATTAGTTAACCCTAAGGGTATAATTGGATTTTACCCTTCATTAAAAGTAATGATAAAAGTGGTTAGTGTAAACATGAAAAGTGGTACTATGAATGTGGTATTTGTGACAATTTCCCAAAAATAGAAGTATTTTCATTGTGAATATAAAACCAATAATATAATGTTTAGTTTGCACTTATATAAAAGATTTTGTTAGAAAGATTCATTTCTATTCAAATTAAAAGAAAATATTTTATCCAACTTAATGTATTTGTTTCTATTAGAAACTTAGTGTATTTTTTAAATATGATATTTACTACAAATTTATTTTGAAGTACAATGTATTATAGCTTCTCTTTTAAGAAAATTATGTTTCAAAGTATCTCAAAAAAATTTTAATTGATGTTAAGACTAATTGACGTTAATTTATTTAGAGTGGTTTAGGAAAATTTTAAAACAAAGTTTTTAAATCCAGTGGCAATCTATTATAATTATTAGGAAAAAGTCAGGGTTAAGTACTAATTGTACTTCAGTTTTAATAGATTAGATATCTACGCAATCCAATTAATCTATTAACAGCACAATTAAATATTTCTATATACCGATTGATTTTGAAACACGTACACAATTGGTTTAGATTATTTTTCAATTTAGTTTTGTCAACAGAATCAAATCCAAGATTTCCATGAACACTCTTTTGTATTAACTATATCCAAAACATATTGAAAATTCTAAATTAGTTAGTTAATATACAAAGATATCTTTTTTTCCACCAAATCTAAACAAATAAATTTGTATCCCAACTAAATCAGGTAACATTTAAAAAAACCTTACATATTTTTAATCAATTATTTATTCTACTAAAACTAAAATTGAAGTACAAAATAATACTTATCTATTTTAAGTTGTTTCTTAATTTTTACAGATTTTAATTTCCTTTTAAATAATTATAACCATTTCACTGATGATCTTTTCTAATTTATTCGAGAGCATTTATTATAAAGTATAAAACACAATTTACTTATTTTAAAGTGTTTTATAACTTTTCTAATTATATCATTAATTGTATTTACTATCATAATTTGACATCATTTATTTTTATATGTTAGCAATAATAATTTCACATGTATGAATGAATTGCTTCATTCGTTAAAAAAAAAATTCAAACCGATTAACAGAGAATTTTTATTTGTTACATAATCAATACATGGACATTCAAGTACTCAGTCGAGTACAAATCAGTTTTTTAGATATCAGCTTTTTGGTTTTAAAATTAAACTTCATTAGGATATTACAAGTTTTTGATCGAAATTCAAGTTGAATTTTTCTAGGTCCAGATAAGTTTGTAAGAACTTAAAAATAAAATATTCAAATAATCTATTATTTAGAAATGTCATTAAACAAAAAAAAATCTAAAAAAAGAAAAGCCCGTGCACGGGTCAAGCTCTAGTATATATTAAAATTATATGTAAATGACATGATATTATAAATAACTTGAAAAACCAAGGACAAAAATTTTATTTGGGATTATTTTTTATAATATTATAGATTCACAAAATATAGAAATCATTAATTACCATAAATGTAGGGAATATTCTATTGTTAATTTAAATAAGTAATATACATATATATATTAAAATTAAATGTCAATGACATAACATTTGCTATGAATGGTGACCAATGAATGATGAGGAATAATACATTTTCTAACGTTCTTTAGAAAAATCACAATTCACAAGAAATAATTTTTTCTTCTCATTTTCTCTCATTCATTTTTTTTGTAGAGAAATAAAGAATAAAATTATTTTTTGTTAATTTTTTTAAAAAAACAATCATTCCTTTTATTCCTGCTATTTTATTTCTTTACGTTTTTTTTTTCCTATTTGTTCATCTTGTTTTCAGAATGGTCACGAGTCGAACCGATTGTAAATAATTTGAAAAACCAAATATTCTACCTTTAATAATAGTATAGATTTATCTATTAAATTCAACACTTTAATCTACACTAAATTAACGTTTAAATACAAAATCCAACCATTTTTATATGCATATTTAATTTTTTTTAATTTACCAATCCTATGTTCACTAATTAATATGATTAAGAAAGATATTCTTGGTTCTCCATAGGAGGAACGTGGCAAAGTACGCGCAAGTTCAGAAACAAAGCTCATTCGAACCGATTAGAAGCCCAATAAAGAAAAAAAATATACTGAAGATTTTCAATCCGTCGTCATTAGATATTAGAACGCAGCCAAGAAGAGAACCTATGTCGTGAGAGAGGGAGAGAGCGAGAGAGAGAGCGAGAGACCGACTTCAAAATCAAGACCACAAAAGGAAGGTAGAAGACGATATCCGCAGCAGATAAGGTTTCTTATGCTTTTCGCAATTTCTTTCTGTACTTTAATCCTCTTTGAATCTTGCGATCAAATCCAATTCGAAATTGATCCTATCTAGGTCTTAGGTTTAGGTTGATTTTACCTAGTTTTCTTCTTATAGTTGAGAGAGTAAATGCATGATTCTGGATTAAGGCAGTTTTGCTCGTTTCCATTTTGATCAAATGCAATTCGAAATAGATTCCATAGGTTTAGGTTTTTGATGTTATACAATCTAAATTCCCTTTATATTTGAGAAAACGCATGATTCTGGTTTACCAACTCTCCACATTGATGTAATCGCTCTTGGCTTCTTATACTTTTTTTGTTTTGTTTTTTTTGGTAGTTGAGAATGTCTGGAAGTTATCATGATCCACGTGGGTTCTCTCCCGAGAGACTGTTGGAAGATCTTCATATACAGACTCTTGAAATCCAAAGGCTTTTTAATGATAATCACAGACTAGCTGAGCACCGCGTGCTTCTTGAGCGAGAACTCGCCTCTGCCAAGGATGAGCTTCACCGGATGAACCTCATCATTTGTGATCTCCGTGCTCAACATGATCTGCAATCGAGGGAGTTCGGTGAGATAAGGGAGGCTGATGCTCTTGCTTCAGAGTCTGACAAAGAAGAGGCTGCACTGTTGCGCGGTGAAGTTCAGAAGCTAAATGACATTAAGCGTGAACTTAGTGGAGATGTTGAGATTCTTAGGAAAGATTTGCTCAAATTGCAATCAGATAACAAGCAGATTCCAGGTTTGAGAGCTGAGGTTCAAGACTTGAAGAAAGAGCTTATGCACGCTAGGTATAAGATTGAACCCTTTTTATTATTACTCAATTCTATTAGTTATACACTTTAATGCCTGAACTTCTGGGTTTCGGTTCTACTTTTGCTTTTGGAACAGAGGTGCTATTGACTATGAGAAGAAGGAAAAGTTTGAGCTTATGCAGCAGTGGCAAGCTATGGAACATAACATGGTTTCAATGGCACGTGATGTTGAAAGGCTAAGAGCAGAACTTGCTGCTGTTGATAGTAGGCCCTGGGGATATGGTATGAACCTATCTTTCCTTGAAGCAATTGGTATTTTCATCAAGTCGCTAACTCCTTTCTTGTGATATGTTATGTGTCCAGGTGGATCATATCAGATGCATTTCAACAATATGAATGGCAGTTTTCGTGGTTCTTATGGAGAACACGATGGTTTTCTGGTACTCACTCATCTTTATGGACTTGTACTATTACATGCCTGTATTTACGTTTCTTGTCTCTTATGAATCTTCGGAACAGATGTCGTCCGAGAGAAGAGTGAACCTTCTGTCCCAGCCAAGAAACACTGGAAACCAAACCGCATCCAACCGAACTGAGGCAGCAGGGACACTCGAGTGCACACGCAGTGTGGGGCAGCCGCAGGATGGTGCGAATGGCCAAACACATGTTGCCGTGGGAGACACTGCGGCAGTGAGTGGGCAGCCGTCTTGCATGGACTCAAGGAGCTGTTTGGGCCGTTGCTGCAACAGAGCTCGGCAGGGGGACTGGCCTCTCGAGCCACAGCGGTTCTGCAAGTACAAGGATGTGCCGGTCAGGAAAGGCCTTCTCCACTTGCGCCAGCAACCGGGCCGCTACCCTCATACTGGGACGCATTGAGACGAATGAGGGACTTGGGTACTGAGACCTTCGGTGGTGGTACTGACAGGTTAGCCACAGAGGACTGGTGGCAAGTGCTGGAAAGGAACTTTGAGTCCAGCATGTGTCCAGTGGAATACCGAAAGAATTAGCAGCCCATTACTTGAGGGAAGAAGCTCATATCTGGTGGGAAATGTGGTTCAAGGAACCCCCGAAGGGTATGTGCTCAACTGGTACGACTTTAAGGATGAATTCGCCAGGAGATACTTTCCGGAGGAAGCCATAGATCAGATGGATAAAGACTTCGCAGAGCTGCGTCAGGGAACTAGAACTGTGAGGGAGTACGAGCAGGAGTTCCATCGTTTGAGAAAGTTTGTAAGCAGGTACGTTGATGAGAGGGAACATATAGAAAAGTTCCTGAGGGGCTTGCGGGTTGACATTAAGAACAGATGCCAAGTGCGGAGGTATGTGAGCATGGTCGATCTGGTGGAGACTGCAGTCCTGATGGAGAGAAACATTGACGTGGAGGTTCAGCAAGCTAGAGCATCCCAAGCGCCAAAGGGAACTCTGAAACGGACATGGGACGACCAGGCGGCAGACTCAGGAACGGAGCAGACATCCATGTCCGGACAGCGTGGGCGGATACACGTTCGACCATGCAAAACTAAGGGATGTTTTGGATGTGGTCGTATGGGGCATATTAAGCGGAATTGCCCGGAGATACTTGGAGTCTCAGCTCACGTAGAGAGCAAAAAACTTTGATGATTACTTAACTCGAGAGAGCCAAGCTTTCTGTGAGTTAAATAGTAATGAACTGAAAACTTTGTGTTGATAGATTTTACCAAAAAAAAAAAAAACTTTGTGTTGATAGACTTGCTAAGATTTTGGCATTTTTTGTTGATAAACTTGCGAAGATTTTGGCATCTAGACGGTGAGAATTCAAATAACGTTGAATGGTGTCAGACTTGGCAGTCACATCCATACAAAACTCTTGCTTTTTTGATATATTGGTGGTTACATCAACTTTTGTTAGGAAGAAAAGATGGTACGTTCTTTTATTTTTTGAGCAACGAAAAGATGGTACATTGATCTTACCTATTATACATATTACTATAACTTTATATGAACCTTAAATCCTTAATAATTAACGTTACTACATTACATGGCTTGATAAATATTTTACCACACCTAACAATAGTAATTATACATGTAAAAAGAAAATTTCCTATGAGAAACATTAGTATAACGTCCGGTTGATATAATCTAAGTTGAAGATTGTGCACATGAGAAACGTCTTCAGATGTATCTCATAAGAAACATTTGATGAACAATGTCAAAGCTTTAAAGTTGTTCTTCTTCATGACACTCCTCATCAAAATAGAACATCAAAAAATTATTCATAATTCATCAAGTGGCCTAATACGGAGATTAACATACAACGTGGAGCTCCATAAAGTATATTAGCATTCTTTTATACTCAAAGTACCATGGAGCTCCATAAAGTATATTAGCATTCTTTTATACTCAACTTGGAGCTCCATAAAGTATATTAGCATTTTTTTATACTCAAGAGCCGATAGCCTAGCACGCAGTGTTAGGAAGCAACCGTCGTTTGTCGTTCACATGGATCAAGATCTATCAAGTGTTCACAGAGTCAATATGAATCTGTATTTGATGACAAAAAAAGTACCATGGTGCCAAGTTCCATTATAGGTTTTGAATAAATTTTTTTTTGTAACTGTAGGTTTTGATAATTATTTTAAGGTCTAGCAACCTATCTATATTCTAAGAAGTGGTAATTTTTTAAATGCTGCTATAGAACTTCAGTTTCGGTTAAAACCTATAATTGGAGTAATAGACAAGTCTAAACATACCAGAACTGATCACTATTAATTCACATACCAAATATAGTTGGAGAGTACATAAAATCTACTATGCTGAATTAGTGTTATAAAATCGAATATAAATGGCCTTGCTATGTAGTAATTGGGTTTATGGTCTTATATGGCAATATAATATACTTGATTTCCACTAAGAACATCTTATTTATTCGATTGATTTCAATTTGATATTTTCACATGTTTGCTACCTTTCATAATACATATAACGAAACCTAAAAGCCTTTTAATTTCTAAACGTCTTTTAATTTAGTGATAGTTATAAACTGAAATAATTAAACCTTTATTAACTGCAAATACACATAAGATAGTCCTAAATTTTTAAAACCAAAATTTTAAATTTGGTAACATAAATATTTTAAATTATTTCACCCTGCGCAGGTCATTACCTAATTCTTATTATTAATGCTACTAGCAAGTAAACTAAGACTGCTGCATCGAAATGAAACAGGAGACCCTTTAGACACAAGTTCATTGATGTTGGTTGTAGTGCTTTGGTAGCAACTGCTTCAAACACTCCGTCTCTCTTCTCTGTTTGCGAGAAAGAAGAAGTTTAGATTATGCCTTGGATGTGATGTGCCTCTTGTTTCCCATATTTGCCTCTCTGATGATCCGATACATCATTATCACTATATACACCGCAAATCTCTCTCGTAGTTTAGCTGCATTATTTAACACTATTTCAAGTTGGTGAATCTGCTGCAGATTCTATACACTGAAAAGTGAAATTATTCAGTTCAGAATTAAAAAAAAACTCTCCACCCCCCCCCCCCCCCCCCCCCCCCTCTAAAAAAATCTTATCCTACTTCTTGCTCTCCCAATGATTGAAGCCACCATGAAATGCCCATCCTGCAATGTAAACCAAGTGTCCAGCGCTATCAATCACTTTGTAACACATGACACATCTTCCCACAGGTTCTTGCGTCACGAGAAACATCATGAACCTTAGGCTCAAATGTGGCTCTGTATGGTGCGAGCCTTGTGATACATTACAACTCTGCAATTCAATCTCTTAAGGTCGCGTTCCTAATGCCTTGAAAAGATTCCTTCAAGCGTTTTGCAACATCCTGGTTCTAGATTAAGCCGGCACTTCAGACTCGAGTTAGGTTTTAATATTATCAGTGGAAAGTCCCGTTGACAACTGCTGGATCATAATTCAGAATCTGTTCTGTAGAGATCCGAGCAAATTTATGTCGACTGACTTAAAAATGATGAATAAAAAAAGTTGAATCAATACCAGATTATACTTAATTAGTGAGTTTTATGGAATTGATTCCAGAATATACTTTCTAGACTTTTTTTTAATAAAGAAAACGTCTCTACATGCTACTGACTGCCACATCTTGTTTCATCCTTTTATAATAAAGGTAAACATTTATAGAACAATGTTCTAGAAAAAGAGAAAATTATACATGTAGATTTTTTTTTTCTGTTGGGATGGAGGATACGAACTTACAATAATATATAAGCATTAATGCATTTTAGTTGGTTTTGTTATCTGTTTTTTTTCTATTGTTTTTACCTATATAGTGACATTTATGCCTGCACCAACTCATAGTGGCTGAGCAATACAACATATTTTTTTTCCGGCAATACATAAAACTATTATCTCTCTCTCTCTCTCTCTCTCCCCAACCAATCTCAAAGACGCGTGAACGTAAAAATGACGAACTACGGCGCGATTCCGACGTCGTCTCATCCATCTCCTCCGGTGGATCTCGAGTACATCTCACACGTCAAGCACCGTCTCAAAGCAGGTCTAGCCACGCGGCGGCCATGGAGGTCGATGTTCGATCTGGAATCAATGACTGTTCCTCAGGGTTTCTTGGACGCGATCTCGAGAATGAAGACGAATCTCGTCTACTTCAGAGCAAACTACGCCATCGCCGTCCTCTTCATGCTCTTCGTAAGCCTTCTCTACCACCCGACCTCGCTCCTCGTCTTAGCCATCTTGGTCGTCTTCTGGATCTTCCTCTACTTCCTCCGCGACGAGCCTCTCGTGCTCTTCGGTCACCAGGTCGACGATCGGACGGTCATGATCTCTCTCTCGGCGTTGACCATCGGTATGCTTTTGTTCACCCACGCCACGGGGAATATTCTCGGGTCGCTGTTGACCGCCGTCGTGTTGGTTCTGATCCACGCGGGGGTTAGGAGGAGTGATAATTTGTACTCCGATGAGGAAGCTGCGGCGGCGGCTGAAACTTCAGGGCTGGCGTCATACCCTTCCTCGTGAAAACCTATTTGATGTTTCTTTGTGTGCGATTGAGACACTTGAAAACGTTTTCTTCTTCGATTTGTTGACAACTTAACAATGTTTCCTTCATTTTTTTTTCATCCAATGGTGGTTTGTTTGTTAATTACTTTGTTTTGGACATCAAATTTATTTACTTGACTTCAACTGAACCTCCCTGAAAATTTATATTCACTCTTGTCTGAGAGAGAGAGAGTGTTTGACTTAAGAATGAACATGTTTCAAGAGTGGTGTGATTTGCTTTACCTGAGACATTGAGGACGAATGCTCATCTCAACGTAATTAAAAGAGGAAATATTTTTAAAATTTCATTTACAAAAAACACATCCAAAAATGACCTAATGGAATGGTAAAAACTAAACAGTGTCCCAGCTTCTGTACCTGTGAATGGTGACCCAACCTCTGGACTGCTCAGTGGAGTTGTAACTACTATTCTTACTGAATCTAACGACCTGTTTTGTTCTTTTCAGATGCGAGTTCTGGTTCAGTTGGTAGAGCACACTCTTTCACTGCATCCTTTGTTGGGAACCCTACTTTTGCCTGAGAACGCTGTATCACCACGATGTTACATTGTAACTCATCTCTGCACCGTTTCGCTTCGTGCTTTAAGGTGCCTGTTAAAAGAACCACTTTAACCCCACAGATGGAAAGTAAAACTAAATAAGTGAAAAGTGAAATGAGAAGATTTTCATTCCAAAAAAAAAAAGAAATGAGAAGATTATATATACTTATCCA
Source organism: Brassica napus (assembly GCF_020379485.1). NCBI lineage: Eukaryota > Viridiplantae > Streptophyta > Magnoliopsida > Brassicales > Brassicaceae > Brassica > Brassica napus. The sequence continues at coordinate 279,680 of NW_026015992.1, read as the reverse complement.
GAGCTACCCAATTTGCTTGCGGTTCCTTGGCCACATGGTGATCTAGAAACAATCTATTTTTTTGGTGGAAGATCCAGAAACAATCTTGATCATGACATTAACCTTTCGTAGAAACGAACATGAGAATAATTTGTTTAATGTTTCAAAAACTGATCATTATTTTGTTGATGGGTTAGGCTAAGTTAGTAACCTTGTTTAACTCAACTTAAAAGGATTTGTTTTAAATTTGAGTGTACGTTTTTCCAATTACATAAAACAAGCATTTTGCTCTTGTTTTCTTTGTTGTAAAAGTGGTGCGTGTTCTAATGATTTACAGAAATAAAAGTTATTTTTTTCTTCTTCAAATCAAAAATAAATATGATGTATGTCAAGTTAAGAAGACAGATGTTTCTTGCAAGGCGAAGTCACTTCATCGAGTTTAAAGTCGTTCCAATAATCAAGAAGCTATAAAGCAATGATATACTAACTGATTATAATTGTTTGGCTATTACATTACACGAATTACCACCAAAGATGAATGCGATTGAAATAGTAACATAATATCTCATTTCGCTTGCTTGTCAAAGTCATCAACCGTGTCCTTCGGGTTCTTGTACCGACCACGTCAAAATGTCGGTCCAAGACCATAAACAACATATACTAAAGGACTAAAGTGAGTACATACCATCAAAAACTCGTTCAAATAAAACTATCATCAAATATTATTAAACGACAAACCTACAACCACAAATTCACCACACACACACACCATAAGCCAAAATGCAAAAAGAAAACTTAAAATTTTAAACTTAAAAATCTGCTTTATTATTACGTCGTCAAATTAAATATATAATTACGACAAAAAACATCAATAATGCAATACATAACAGCTATACTCAACAGTAGCATCGCCGTTCTTGAGATTAATCCACTTTGTCCGAGCCTCAACATAGCCTCTAGCAAATCGGAAAAGCCCACTTCCTCCAACAATTGGCATTTCTCTAACCTCCGACAACGCCGTATTCCGACCAAGAATCGTAATGGTGCTTCCATTGTACTTCCCTGTCTTAAAAGCAAAGTTCATAGCCATTAGAAAACCCAACTCCTTTTGGGCCGCTCCCGCGTAGAAGCCTTGAGCTTGGCCCAACACAGTTGAGTTCATCGGAACTCTCGCCGTCAAGGCGTTGTCGATCATGGAGATGGCTCCGAAGTAGGAAGTGTTTTTAACTGGTGGTTGAATCATGATGGAGGTTGGGTTTGGACCACTTAAGATGTCGTGCCAATAGACTTTGAAATGGGTTAGCTTCTCTTTCTTGTGGAGCCCGAGAAGCTTCCGATCTATGGTTCTGGCAAAGTTTTCTCCGTCGTCTCCGGTGGAAGAAACGACGGCGAGGAGGAGGATTTGTACGGCTAAGAAGAAAATGAGCTTAGCCATGAGTTTTTCTTTGGTTTCTGTGGAGTTGGTTTGTTGATATTAAGTGGTGTATAGAATAAGGTGTCTGATGTTATTTATATATAGGTCGAGTGTTAGACATGTTTCTAGAGGAAATGACTTTTATTATATACTTTATTATGGGTTTGTTTAATTTTGTGGATTGGTTAAAAAACATTGACTAGTGAATGGGAAAGCTCTATATCTCGTTTTAACAAAAAATAAAATGTAAAATAAGTGGGGAAGGTTTAATGTGTATGCATTGTGTGGGGCGTGTGAATTAGGCGCTATCATAATCATTGCGTCATCGAGTCGTATGGTTTACGGTGAAGCCATAATCGAACCTTTTTTCATTTTTCAAAACAGAACAAACAATTTAAAACCATTTTTCGGATTAGAATCAAACTGATACTATCATAGATACATAGTTGTTTAGAGTATTATAATCATCGTTCATATATAAATCATTTAAAGTTTTTCTGTATCAAATGAGTAGATAACTAAGGTCTTAAGCGACATAAATATATAAAATTATATTCACAAAATTAGGGGTGGGCGTCAAGGTATCCATTAGGATTCGGTTCTATCTGGGCTTGGAGTTATCGGAGTCAAAGATTTCAGCTCCATTCGGATCTTTACGGGTTTGGTCCGGGTTCGGATAACCCATTTAAAAGATTTTTAAAAATTTTAAATTCATTTATGTACTTAAATTTTTTAAAATCTATAAACAAAATAATATATTACATATAAATTTGAATAACATATATCAAAATACCTAAACTTAACATATGAATTGGTTTGGTTTGAATTTTTTGGATAGAGAATCAATAGATATTTCAAGTATTTTTGGTGTTTAAGTATATTTTAGTTATTTTAGTCATTTACTTTTGACTATTTATATATATTTTCAAATATTTTGGATAATTTAAAATTATCTTATATATTTTAGATATTTTAAAATACACTAAATCTAAAAATAATTAATATAGTTAGGTATATAAATCTGTTTCGGATATATTCATGTATCCAAAATATTTCAGTTCAAATCGGGTTCGGTCTTTAGATACCAAAATTTCGAATTCATTCGGATATTTAATCAATTTTGGTTCAGATTTCATACTACTTTTTTGAAGCGGATTCGGTTCAGTTCTTCAGATTCTATTGTTTTTTGCCCAGCCCTATTTAAAACTTATCTAACTCATGAACTTTTTAGTCTAGAGTTAACTGTGTCTAATCCGTTTTTTTGATTAAATGTCCTTAATGGTACCACCTAGTTGTGTGTAATCCGGTTAGTTGGGGCGACAATCACTATTTTGAAGCAATATATATGCCCACTATAACCCTATTCTTACAATTTTTGAAAATTTTGAAAAAGTAAAATAATTTTTTGCTTTTACTTTTATTTATTCGACAGTCAGGGAGCATAGACTGACATATATGGTCATGGCGTCATGGGTGTCATTTTCTTTGAAGTATTTTTCACGCTTTTGCTTTATTTACTTTCTCTTGTTGTTTTGAAAAAGTTTTCATTCCATTCCCTTTTTATATACTAGGTAAAGAAACTCGTGCGATGTCACACGGAAACTCATATTGCATAAAAATATCTATCTTACAACTTATAGTTTATAATTTTATATAGCTAGTAATAATTAAATTATATAAATAATATTTAATTTTGATAACTAAAATATGATTTACAAAGTATTTAAAGATATATTTATATAAACATTAATGTTCTGATTGTATTTTTATCAGAACAAATATTACAAACAATTGCATTTCCATTTGTTAAGTTTATTCTTACAATTTTCACATAATATACTTTATAATTATCAATGAAATGTTGTTCTAAATTATATATATATATATATCACAATCACTTTTGAATAATTTTATTATTTTTGCATGATATTTAAATAACTTTCCTATTTAAGAAACAATATTAGAATTATTAGTTCATAATTTTAAAACAATTACTATTTCTATGTTGGTAAACAATAATATATTATTATTTTAATATATTTATTTATTTGGTTTATTTTTTTGAAAGAATATTAAAGAGATTGGATATCTTACTAAATATATGTTGAAATAACCTTTCAAATTTATAATATTACCTTGAATTTCTGGAAAAGTTCTAATAAACACACAAATATTTATTGTATTAAACTAACACAATAATTAAATTAAATCAATTAAATTGATAAATTATGAATTTACCTTTTGAAAACATGATGACTTCTGTTGGAGTAGTAAATAGTATTTTTGAAGACAAAATGGTATTAAGATGGAGATACTCCAGAAGTCTATTAAGTTTTCAATCAAATTTTTAAGATTTAGGCTAATGCACAGAAAATAACAAATAGAGCTTTCTACGTTTATATGTGTTTTTCAAAAATCTTTAAAAATCAGTTAACAGAAAAAAATTTTATGTATATATACCCGATGCGATCGATATGTTCAAAGGTAATACATAAATCTAAAAATTTGATAATTTAGTTCTTATTCTCTGTCAAATAATCGCCTCGCGACTTCGTCCTATCAAATAAAAAAAATATTGGAAATGATAGAAATGCAACTAAATAAGTTATTTCTACTTGGTACATCTGATTCTTGAAAAAATTAAGTAATTGTATGATGGAAATATTGAGAAATTGAAAGACATAAAAAAGCAAAAGAAAACTGTTGGTGGTGGTGATATTCATAAACTCTTTCACAAAATTTAAAACTAAAGTAATCATTTGCTGAAATGAAAGTTACTGAAAAATTAGTTAATTTTCTAGAAGTTCCAAAGATGAGTTTAAAAATATTTGGAAGTCAGTTACATATATAATTGATGAAGATGTCAATTGAATGAAACGTTGCATTTGTTTGCGGAATAGATACGACTGCTAACTCATGATCTGAATGGGTGCTTTGTAGCATTAAGAAAACTGCATTTCTTCACTTCATAAATTTGATTTAATTTCTTTTCATTAATATTTTTCTATAAACCAAACCGAGAATTGCTCTTTTCTTGTTTGTTTTAATTTAGTATCAAACAAAGCCTTATCGTTTTTTTTTCAAGTCGTGTGTTTGTACACACATAAACCTAATTATATAATGGAGAGAACTTCTTCCATGTGGCAAGCCGCCAATGTTGAAAGCGTGTGAGTGAGGAGCCATCACCTCCATAGCACCACCTGGTCTACCTCCACATGCATCTCCCTCTTTCCATCGTTTCTCTCCTCCTCCAACCCGTATTGCTCCACTTTGTCTTGGTGTCTCGTGGGAAAGTGTGGATCCGCCGCCGTTTATCACTAACCACGACGAGTCATCACCACGGGAGTATCAGCCCCTGCCATCACATGCCTCATTCTGTGCATGGCTTCGTATATGGTTTGTATGTGGAGAACGTGAGCCGAGAGGGAAAGGAGACATACGAGCCGGAGACACCGTACCTTGACACCAGCGGGACTGATGATCTTCACCACCACTAGCCGTAAACCATCAGAGTTGTCGCTCATACCGCTGTAGTACGAGAGATACACCATTCCAGGTCCATGTCGTAAAGGTTAAGTGTTCCTCATGTGTGTCTTGGGCAGCAAGTTTCTAAACCCTAAATATTATTTTGTTATGTCATGGTTTCATGTGTCTAAATCAGTTTTAATAAAAGAAAGCGTTTAAAAAGAATGAGACTTCAAGCCAAATTGTTGTATAACACGCACATATACAACCATTCAGAAATAATAGACAAATTATTTATAGATTTTCAAAAAAATTGTCTCAAAAGTTACATCTTTTCAATATAAAAATTGTTCTTACTGAAATAATACATATATGAAAAGTCACAACTTTTCAATACAAACAGTTATTTTAAATAAAAAGACACTAGATCCTGACCCGCGCGCCAGCGCGGGTATGAATTTTCACTTTTTAATTATTTTATTTTATTAAATGATGTATTTGTAATATTCGTTCATATTATATTCATTAAGTAAATATTTTTTTTTCATCTTAAACTATCTATTTTTTACGAATGTATGATACCATATAAAAATATAAATAAAATGAGTATAGAGTTAATTAGATAATTTAAATTTTTTTTTCTTTCGTGTGCGATATCATATAAATAATGATCCGCCCAGTTAACAAAAATCATGATTATTTTATGTGTAATTTTTTTTATTTTGACAATTTCCTTAAAACTATATTAAATTTTACATATTTTAATTAGAATATTTTTAATATCTTTACCTTTTTATTTGAAATGCAACTCAATATTTTTTTAACAATTATAACAAAATATTTAAAAAAATATTTTTAGAATTTGTTTGAAAAATATGAAAATTACATTTTAAATTAAAATTATCCTAAAATATGATAAGTTTTGATGTAAACGAAAACTCAAATTATGTCAAAAATAATTATATTCAATGATAATAACAATTTTAGTTGATTATTTTTAAAAAAATACATTTACAAAAATATTGTTTGAAAGAAAATTCATTTATCTTTCAAATATAAAATGAAAATATTATAATTAAATAATAAAAAATATAAATAAAAACTATAAATTTAGCAAATGACAACTGAGTTATATTATGCTAAAATTTTTATTTCTAACAATTTATCAAATGAAAAATGAGTTATGAGCAAATAATACCATATAAGTTTTAAAAACATAGCCATTCTTAAATATTTTTTGAATAAATAATTATTTTTAAATTTAATCAACTGAAATAATACATATATGAAAAGTCACAACTTTTCAATACAAACAGTTATTTTAAATAAAAAGACATAACTTTTAATTGTTGAAAACATATAACCTTTCATATGAAATGAATTCACAACCTTTGAAATTAATTGAGATTGCTATTATTAGTAGATAACAATCTTTTAGTGTCATTCCTATTTCTTAAGACTACTTTTTCGTCAAATTGCGAACCCTTTAATACGCAATTGAATATAAACAATTTTAAAGCAAATATTAAAAAAAATAAAGTATTTAAAAGTATTTTGTATGGAAAAGGAAAGTTAATGGATTTGTCGTAGTTTACCAACCAGCAACAACAGTTTGCATTTTGTAAATAAACAACAATAAAATCGGAAAAAGGAGTTATTGGTCTAATTTCTTAACTAAATTCACACACACACACATGTAAAATCGGAAAAAGGAGTTATACATTCTTGACTTAGGGGCGTGCTTGGCTTCATCAGAAAGCCCATTAGTATACTCCATTCCGTACGTTTTATAGACGTTACTCCCTCCACAAAATTGAAATTATGAATAGAAGTTATCAGATTTTGTTCAAAAAAAAAAAAGAATAGAAGTTATCAGATTTTAATGGATTTAAGAATCCAAACATATGTTTAAATTAGTAACTTTAAAATAGGTTTATTTATTAAATTTTAAAATATTAATTAAAATATATTTTTTAATTATTTTTGTATTTGATTTGATTTCGTAATTTAGGTTTTTAGTAGATTTAAAACTTTTAATATGTTAAATATATAAAATTATAAACCTAAGGAAACATCTATACTTTTAATATTAAATAAAATACACTTGTCAGATTTAAAATAATTAAAATTTCAAAAACTTACAAATTCTAAAATAAATTTTCCGAAGCCAATTAAAATACATATATTTGTGGGAAAAAGCTCTACATCGGTTTTTTTTCCACGTTTGTGGATTAACATATAGCTAAATTATCAACGCATGAAGGAATAGTTTCCTCTTTGATGTCTGTTTTCGTGGGATTGACGTAAGAAAAAAATACTCATTAAACACAATCATCACTGTATAAGTGGTCCAGACCATTCGTATGTTTATCTAATTTCTAACTGGAGATTTTGATGGTGAACATAAGCTATGATTTTCAATTTCTTAAAAATATGATTAACACCTTAAATTTATATGACCCTTGACTAATCAAATGATGTGGCCTAAATAAAAGTTTCAACAAGCTGGAATTGTGTAAATTTCATGTTGACTTTTGAAAATTTGTCTTTTTTTTTTTGGCGACAGATTGGTTTAGAAGCATTGACCTATGAGTTGTATAATACTAAAATATCGTGAGTTATTTCGGAAAATCACAAACATTTCACACTATTGATAAATAGTTGAGTTGTTGTTCTCTGGACTCTGGGACCAGTTAAACATATTATGATTATTTTATTATTATTATTATATACACTTAAAATAGGTCAACTTAACGAGGAACTTTATTTTACTAAAATGTAGACAACTGATATTTGTAAAAATAATAAGAACAAAAATTAAAAGTACAATACCGAGATAAACCGATAAAGAAGAATTGATATAACAACTTGATCTCATGACACAACTTTAATAAATGGATCTTATGTTGTCGTCGTAGTGAACATAATCTCTTGAGATTAGTCGAGATCAATTGTCTAATGATCTTTGTTATCTTTTTTCAAGATATAATTAATCATTGTATACAAAACTCAATGCATGACACTATCACTAAGTTCATTTGGTCTCTTGCCAATAGATATGGTAATCATGGATCTGGACCGCAGGCTGGACCCGTAAAAGACTGTCGCAGAACGATATCGGAACGAGGTTTTTGCGGGCCTCACGGGACGGGTCTTTGCGGGACTGAACTTTTTACGGGATGAGCCGAAACGTGTCATGCGGGATTATATGAACCCGTATTTTTTTCTTCCTTTCTTATTTTACCTGAAAAAACGAGAAACAGAGTGAGAAGAAAGCGATTCAAATAATTAAAAAGAGAGATGGTTTGATGAAGATATACAACACTTGAACCAAATTTTTACGAAAACAACAACTCAGTCAAATTCAAACTTAACAAAAGCTTATGCAATAACAAAAGAAGACTTTTAACTCAAGAACGCAAATACAAATAGAGTTTTGTGACATTGATATTGTTAAGACTTTAGTGAATCTTAATGAGTTATCTTCAACTCTCTTACACAAATCTTCTACTTGAACATTCATGAAAGAAGTTGTAACAAGCGGTTTGATAAAGACGCGTCCCGCGGGATGGTCCGCGAAGGTCTATATATTATGCGGTACGGGTTTGGACCGGCATTTTGAAGACGGCAGCCCGCGCGGAACATGCCCGCTTTGAGCCACTCGACGACTAACCCGTCGCAGTACGGAACAGGTAAATATGTTTGACATCTCTACTTGCCAACAACTTTATATGGTAAACAAAACTTCCCCCCGCATTTCTTGAGATAACTCAAAAACATGCATATTTACATTTAACATCTCTTAAGAGTTTAGAAAAAATGATCTACAATTGTTTTAGATTTAAATGAATAAAAAAAATTCAGAAAATATTTAAATTTTCTTTTTGATGTATTTCATTTTCAGAAATCACATATTACAAACAATTATTTTCACAGTTCTCTTAAGTTGATTTATAAATCCAACTTATATATGATTTGAATTTTTTTCAAAACATATTTTTGCATTTTAGCAAATGTACATATCATTTTTGGTGGATCTCTCTTCCACTAACAAGCAAAGATTACAAATTATCGTCACTTCTCACTTTTTTGAGATTTCAAAGGAGGCTAAAAAGAAAACTACAACATCAAAAATATTCTAAATACACAAAGACTAACATTATTTATTTTTCTCTTGTCTGTGGTAGCTTCTCACTTTCTTACTCTCTCTATTTCTTTCTTTCTTTTTTCTCGTCTTTATTCTTCTTGTAACTCTTTTATTTTTTACTTTTCCTTGTTCACTCTCTATATCTTGTGGATTTTTTTTTTGAGGAATTTTAGCACGATTGCCAAGAAACGAGTACAATGCAAGTTAACTTACTTGCATCATTAGTTCAAAAACTACATTAGAGAAAACTTGGTCCACATGCTCGATTGATCCCAAACATCGATCTATCGATCCATACTTCACAAATTACCCGATAGCCGATCCAAGGCACTTGGTGATGTCCCAATCCCAATGTCCCACAGGGGATCCCGCACAACTTGGATCGATCATTCCTTTGACCAGATCCCATATTTCAACAACATTTAACTTAACTATCTACACAAAAATTAATATCACGTCCACTTAGATTTTTCTACTATTGTATAGTTTTATCGATCATGGAAAAAGCAGATATGAATAGTAGTTGTATGTTACGTTATCGGCACAAAGTTCAATCCAATAACTGCTGTGGATGAGTCTTTCCAGACTCATTAAACTTAAATGGGCTTTTAGTAGTTAGAACTTAGAAGTGAGATTTTAATCAAACCAAAAAGAAAGTCAAAATAATCCATTATTTGGTCAAAAGACTCAAAGCCAAACACCTTAATCCCAAAGCATATTCGTCACTCCTTACTTCATCAAAGTCAATTACTTGTAAACTTTTCCAAAACGAATTCTCTAGACCCCTTTCCAAATTCAACATCCACTCTTTATTAAACCCATCAGAGCACTAATCAAATTTTGTGTTAGTAATCATCAAATCCTTAAACCCCTCTTTAAACACGAAACTAAAAATTGAGACATAAATCCATAACATATGGGAACACTTGTGGGACATGTTGCGCCAGGTTTTGCCTTCTTTGTACTTGGTCTTTGGCACTTATACAACAACATAAAACTATTTTCTCTACACCCAAACACCTTTAATTCATCACCATGGTTCCCAACTTCCAAGTTCAGGCACCTAGAGCTCTACTTAATCATGCTCTCTTCATCAGCCTCCATAGCCATGGAGCTCTTTATTGGGCCCAAGAAACATCAACCCTTTGACTCTGATGGCACCATACCCTCAAACCACCTCCACAACTTTGAACATTCCTCTATATCTATGTCCTTCTTAGTCTACGCTGTTTTTGCACTAGTCCTTGATCAAGCAAGGCCTAAAGCCGTCTCTAAGGAACTGACCATACTCGCGGCAGCCTCTACCTTTGCTCAACAACTCTTCTTATTCCATCATCACTCTGCTGACCACATGGGCATCGAGGGACAATACCATAAGCTCCTCCAGCTTGTCATCTTTGTTTCTCTCCTTACCACTTTAATGGGTATTGCCTTGCCTAAAAGTTTCTTGGTAAGTTTTGTGAGATCATCAAGCATAGCTTTCCAAGGAGTGTGGTTTATAGTGATGGGCTACATGCTTTGGACACCTAGCTTGATCTCCAAGGGGTGTTTTCTTCATGAAGAAAAAGGGCATCAAGTGGTTAGATGTTCAAGCGACTTAGCTCTACACAGGGCTAAGTCGCTGGTCAACATCGAGTTTAGCTGGTTTTTTTGTTGGAAACACAATATTTGTTATGTCTCTATATTTGATTCTTGATGGAGTTTACGGTGAAAATATCGAATACTCAAGTCTAACCACTAAAGATCAAGTTGAAGAAGATGGTGAAAAACAAGAAGACATGGAGTCGTTGAAGATGAGTAATCCAGGTTTTGTCCAGATGGGTAAAATTTTTGGAGATCGAGACGTGGAAAGGTGATAAAATCTAAGTTTATTTGTATTCCAACGTGTACAAAATATATAATCGATTGGAACGATAAAATGTGATTGTATAATTTAAACTCTATTTATGTTAAGAACGTGTGTCAACTTGTTTATACGTTAATATAGTAACATATTAATTAATAGTACATTACTATAATTTCTTGTTCGATCAATGGTGTTTCAAAAGAAAATAAATAACATATTAATAACTAGTAGTTTTCCCGCGCTACGCATAGGGTGTTTGCCATTTAAGTTATCAAACAATGATCATATGTCATTAGATATGTTCAAGCGATATGATTGTTTAATTTGAACATCTATGATTGTAGTTTTTTAACTGTATCTACTGTTGTAGTTGCTTACTATGTCAACGTCTATCAATTTATTTAGTTGTCATCGGTCTTCCTGTTAAACATGTATGTCCCCACATACTGTTCTTTCCGAAGCAGTACTTAAAGGTCACATTCTTGTGTGCTAGTTAAAGGAATGCTCATGCGCAGTTTCCAAAAGCGTTCTGCTGGTGGTTGTGGGTACGTTTTGTACAACAGCAGAGGTCCTCGTACTAAGCAAGGCTTCAGTAGTTAACTATTTGGTGCGCGTACTATGTATATAGCTAATAGGTATTGTTTGATTGAATGTGTCAGCAAGAAGGAAAAATTGAATGGGCTAGAGATGAACCTCATTTGTTTAGATATTGATGAATATCTCTTTTGAGACAATAAAAATAAGGACAATGAGAGGTATCATGATCTTTATACACAAATATTAGTGAAAAAGTTTAAATACAATGATTAGAATGGTGTTGAGAATGACAGAAAATGTTCACTGAAGTAACGATAAAGTTAGAGTTTCAAGAGTACTTTCGGTTCGTACCATTTGGAGGTATATTGTTAGTGAGTTTGTCTATTTTCGAGCCAAATTTGTTGAGCTCCGTAATTTATTTTCTTTTTAATTTATGTTTTCTTGTAACAAAAGAATATGTTTTAGTATGAAAGTTTTTTTAAAAATTAAAATCTTGGTGATTAAAGAGAAGAAAAAAATTCGCTACATTCATTTTTTTTTTCATTTGTTTGGGTTTGATATAAATTAAAAATAAATTTTAATATTTTTATTATATTATATAATTTAATCAAATTAATTATATGTTTATAGGTTTGATATAAAGAAGAAGAAGTTAAAAATTTGAGGACAATATATAAATTCTTTTAAAATGATGATGAGGTGTCAAAGTTATAGAATACTTAATAATGAAATCTTCCAAAAACGATGTACACTTCTCCATTGAATTCTCTCTCAAGTCCACATAAAGAGCATGAATGTATTATGGCAGAGGAGCCTAGTTTTCACCTTCCTGTTTCTTCCCATCAAACTTGGACACAAGCTTCATGTTAACCCTAAACATTTTATCAATCTTCTTCTACTGGTAGCTTCTCACGCAAGTCACCACACTTGATCAAAATATTGCAGGATGGCATAGGGAGGTTAGCAAATAACTCAAACCTATCTTCTTGAAACTCCACAGGGCTGTAAATGTTTTTCCTAGCATCAAAAGCAGGGACACCACCAGAGTAGCTACTCTGCCTAGTCTCCACGAGTTTTGTTTGATTATCCGAGTAATTTCCTTTGAAGGGTTTGAGAGATTCCAACGTTGTAATGCTATATCTTCTGTGAAGGATCAAACTTAACAAGAAAATGGTTGGCGAGAAAATGTATAACATAGCCTTGTTGACCACCAGAGTCAGGTCTTTTAGCAACCACTAATGCTGCTTCCGCTTATGTTGCTGTGGACCCATTCACTTTGTTGTTTCGATTGTTGGCTTTATGTTCTGAAAGTTGTGTATGCGTCTGTTGTCGCTGATCCTTTCTCTCCCCATCTGTTTTTGATTGAGACACAAGAGATGCAACTAAATCAGTACCAGTAGAGAGTATTTAAGGAGACATAGAGTTTCTTTCTAGGCAAAAAGTTTCCGACATTAACACATTAAAGAAGATTAAAGAAAGGTGATACTATTGTATTCTAAAGGAGGAGGACCATAAAGATATTTATGCAGCTGTGTGGGAAATCACACCAAGCAACAAAGGGGGAAAGAGATAGCCTTGAAAACCTCATCCTCATCCACACCATGAAGCTACATTCACATACGAAAGGTATATGGTCATGCATTTGCACCTAATGAGTAAATGTATATGAGTAAATAGTCTTCATCTTTATGGTTTTGATTTTGAGACAGCAAATGCGTGCGATTGATGTAATGTTGGCACCATACCTTGCTATGCGAGTGAAGGAGAGTTTGTCGTGCTGGCTCATATCTTGAAGAACTGATACAGCAAGATATTTCGTCTACTATCTCTGATTATGTCGCTAACTCGGTCAAGCCTCTCCACAGATATTGCCAATCTCTATCTTTGATCAGCAGAAACCTGGAAAAAAAAAACTAACTTAAGTTTACTCTCATCTACTTCACTTTCGTGAATTTAGTAACTAAGAAATTTCAGAAGAAGTTGAGTAATATGTTTGTAACCTGATGATACCGACAGCGTTGGAATCATTGACTGCTTCTTTGAGGGAAGTCTAGCAACATCAAGCCCTCTTCTTCACGCAGGTGAAGAAAAGAATTTGTTCAACAATGAAATTAAGAGAATATACTCATCACTATAATGATATGTTAGTTTCTGTTTATTGTAAGACTTAGAACTGGTTTTGACCCGTAAAGCGCCTCTCGTTCTGATTCAAGCTGTCCTTGGAGCTTCTTCTGATCTTTTAATATGCAGAGACCAATAGCATCACATAGAGTTAGATTAAGAAGATTATATTGCCAAAAAAACACAGTCTAAAACTTTACCAACTTGCTTCACAACTTGAGACCATAACACAGATTTCAAAGAAAGCTTACAATCTGAAACAAAAAAAACACAACACTCACTGGTCCAAGAAGAGAGCGGCTCAAAAGAGCAAAGGAGAGGGTTAAACAACTGTAAGCAATTCCACACTCCTGATTAAAAATCAAGGACTCGGTAAGAACATATGCTTATACATGACTGCATCAAGCCATCAAAATCACTAAACAGCAATAAACTTATGCAAGTAAATAAACTGAACTGAAACTTACTGTAAACTAAGGAAGAAGATGTTGTGAATGTTCCGAGTTGTATTGATCACATACAACATACATATATATTAGTAACACTCGAGATCTCAACATATAAGATCTATACTTGTCACAACTACTTCGTATTTCGTACTTATCTCTTATCTATTAACTTATACTCCAAGATACCGTATCTCCTAACCGGTACACTCTAACCCGACATAACCATCACTAACACTCCCCCTCAAGTTGGTGCGTGGAGATTACAAACACCTAACTTGGCCAACAGATAGTGAAACGCAGGAGCTCCCAACGCTTCTGCTAGCTGTTCTGTTGTATGAACATGTCTAGTCACGATCGACTTATCTTGAACTGCGTCTCTGACACTATGACAGTCAGCTTCGATGTGTTTGGTGCACTCATGAAACACAGGGTTGGCTGCAATATACAACGCTGATTTGCTGTCGCAGAATATTTCCATTGGCGCAGAGTGTTGCACTCCGAAGTCTCGCAAGAGTCGCTTAAGCCATTTGAGCTCTCGCAACACCACCGCCACTGACCTGTACTCTGCTTCAGCTGAAGAGTGAGAGACCGTGTTCTGCTTCTTCGTCTTCCAGGAGATAGGTGAGTCACCTAGCAAGACAACAAACGAAGACAGAGATCGTCGCGACTTAGGACACGCCGCCCAGTCTGCATCGCAAAACACACGCAGACGCAGATCACTTATCGACTTCAACATAATGCCTTGGTCAGGGCACCCTTTCAGATATCTTATCATTCGTACAACAGCATCCCAATGCGCCTCTCGCGGGTGTTGCATAACCTGAGATAGCACATGCACCGCGTAGCTCAACTCTGGTCTCGTTATAACCAGATAGACCTATTTTCCCACAAACCTTCGATAACGAGCTGGATCCTTACAGAACGGTCCTTTATCCGACAAGAGTTTGTGATTTTGCTCCATTGGAGTCACAACTGGCTTGCACTCAAGCAGGCCTGCATCCGCTACTATGTCAAGTACCTACTTCCTCTGCGTCAAGAACATCCCTTGTGGTCCTCTCGCAATCTCAATACCCAAGAAGTACTTGGCTTTCTCCAAGTCTTTCATCTTGAAGCAGTCACTCAGATACGCTTTGAACTTTGTCACCATCTTCACATCGTTCCCCGCTATGATCAGATCGTCTACATACACAAGTACTCGAAGTGATCTATCTCCTTTGATGTATGTGAAGAGATAATAGTCAGAATACGACTGCTTGAACCAAAATTTCTTCAATGCATCTGTCAACTTTGAAAACCAACATCTCGGCGCTTGTTTCAGTCCATACAGAGACTTTCTCAAGCGACACACCTGACCAGACTCACCTGACTCGAATCCAGGAGGCATCTGCATATAGACTTCCTCCTCTAACTCTCCATGGAGGAATGCATTATGCACATCCATCTGACGGACCTCCCAGTTCCTTGCCGCAGCATCCTCCAACAATGTTCGAACCGTCATTAACTTCGCGACTGGAGAAAAAGTCTTGTTGTAATCTACTCCCTCTACTTGTCTGTTACCGCAAACTACAAGTCTAGCCTTGGGCTTTTCTACCGTACCATCAGCGTTAAACTAGTACTTATATATCCACATGCAAGACAGCGCTTTCTTTCCTCGCGGCAAGTCTGTCACATCCCAAGTCCTCTGTTCTTCCAGGGCTACTATCTCAGTTGATATCATGTCTCTGAAGCGTGGATATTGCATCGCCTCTTTGAAGTTTCTTGGTTCCTTCTCTGAGGATATGGCTGCAAGGAACACTTGATGTTTCTCAGAGAACACTGCATCAGAGACATACGCAAAAATGGGGTATGATGACGTACCTTGGACCGTTGCTGAGGACCTTGTTGGCGTTGCAGGCGAAGCAGGAGTGGTGTTATGTTTATCGAGACATTGGGAGTTGTATGCTACATAGTCTCTGAGTCTTGTGGAAGGTTGTGAGACTCGATGTCCTCTCCCTAGTTGTTCCACCTGAACACTCTCTGTTACTGGATTCTGCACCTCTTTTTCTGCATCAACGACAACATCAGAAGGCTTGGCTGATGCTTCAGTAGTCTTGGCCTCAGTTGAATCCTCCACTGTTGGAGTTACAGCAACTTCTACTTCGACACTTCCCCTTGACTCCAACAACGGTGACTCGCAACACATGATATTCGTCTCTTGAGCCACCGGCAGAGTGGTGGCATCAACAGAGCAACTGCAATATCATCATAAGGAAATGATGTCTCAGTGAAAACGACATCACGTGAGACAAATAACTCGCCACTGTCCAAATCATACAACTTCCAGCCATGTTTTCCAAACGGATATCCCACGAAGACACACTTTCTGCTTCTCTCCTTAAATTTATCTTTGTCACGAGATGCCTTGTGTGCGAAACACAAACACCCGAAGACCTTGATGTCTTCATACCGTGGAGGTTTGCCATGCATACACTCATACGGAGTCTTTCCATGCAGCAGGCTCGACGGCGTCCTGTTGATCACATGCGCTGCTGCAAGAACACACTCGCCCCAGAACTTGATGGGGAGATTTGCTTGAAACATCAAAAATCTCGACACGTTAAGTATGTGTTGATGTTTGTGTTCAACCCTACCATTCTGTTGTGGAGTGGACACGCGAGACATCTGATGAATGATTCCATTGGCTGAGAAGTACTTTGAAAGACACATAAACTCTGTTCCATTATCACTTCAAACCGTTTGAACTGAGCGTCCAAATTGTCTTTGCGCCAAGGCACAAAAGTTGGGTAAAACCATTTTGACCTCCGACTTCCAAGGAGCAAATGTATCCAGACCGCTCTGGAGAAGTCGTCGACGATTGTAAGGAAATAGACGGCCCCACATGAAGATGGTTCGCGGTAAGGACCCCAAAGATCAACATGTATCAATTCAAATGCAACATAAGCTTTATTAATACTCTCAGAAAATACTCCTCGAGTTTGTTTGGACTTAAAACAAATGTCACAACCACCAAATTTCTCCCTATTGTCTAAAACACCTGAAACAAAAGGTAAAGAACTTAAAAACCAAAGGCAGGATGCCCTAATCTCTGATGCCACAATGTCTTCTCCTCATCGGCCTTATCTCTTTACTAATTTTAAATCTTAAATATTTTCTAAATCTCGGGTCAAAATAAAATAATGAAATAAGAATAAACTCAAAAGTCAATATTAATATTTAGCAATAACCAAAATAAAAAAAAACGACACAAAAATGAGAAAAAATATTGAAGATAGATTTGGCACGTGAATGTAAACTTCTCATAACCATAATTAACTTTCAAATTGCTAAATCATGATATAAAACCGAACTGGCATAGTTTCATTGTAACCAAATAGTATGCTTAAGATTTTTCGGCATAAACGTTAGGTTCTTATGCAATAAGTGATTTTTTGACCTAAAATATTTTATAAAATAGGATGAGCTCATTAGTAAATAAATTATGTAATTAACAAAAAATTTTTAGAAAATGTTAAGGGCCAGAAATATTAATTTGATCAAGAATATAAATTTTATTTTTTCATACGATATTTCTTAAATAATTTTCATATAAATTCACGCGCATCCTATCCTAGTAAATAACTAATCAGTCGAGTAGAAACCTCAGAAAATAGATTCTCCGGAAAAGTCTCTGACAGATGTTTTCTTTAAAAATGAGTTTCATATTCTGAACGAAACGGTCATGTCGATCTAGGGAGTTTTCGGAAGCATTGGGAGTGTTATGGACTCGGACTTGGACGAGCAGATGCAGAAGATGAGGCTTCTTCTTTCTATGTAAGCTCATCGAGTCAATTATATACTTTGATAGGATGTTGGGAGTCTATGTAAGCAGGGGCGAAGCCAGTGCTTAGACAACGGTGGCATGTGCACCCATAATTTTATAAATATTAGACATTTTATGTGTAAAGATACAAAAGAAATCAGTTAGATGAGTTGGTTTAGTAGTGTTGTGCACCCCTTAATAGCTCAAGTTCGCTTCCCCTTTAGGACATTATTAATCTTTGCACCCACTAAATATTTACTCTGGATTCGCCCTTGTATGTAAGCTCATCGAGTATATCTTCAATTATTTTGTAAAAAAATATATTTATAAGAGAATCCACCAAAGATCGAAATGTTCACAAGGAACGATCGAGAATTATTCTCAAACAAACATAAGGTTTAATGTAAAACAAGTCTGTCTAATAGGCTTTATTTATATGATTATGTTTCGTAGATCAAAAATAAATTTCTAAAAATAATGCATAGAAAATAGAAGTCAAAGACTTGCTTGACTTAATAATGAGTTTGACTGAAATAAAGACTAATGTTTTAGAAAACCCCTTGTAAACTTGGGACTTTCTTTGACTTAATTGTGACTTACTTGGTAGAGATTAAACACAAAAATCTCTTGTTTATTTTCTGAGTGAAATTGTAGACCAAATTATACCCAGGAGAAAATTTTGGCCCAAGTCCAAACCATAATAGTTAAATCTCCTTCTATTCACCCGGAGTAACTACTACAAGATGTAGTAAACCCAATACCCACAGCTCTTTACATATACATCTTGTTTCTGAGACATATAATGTCCAAGAGATATTTTTTATTTATCTCTTTAAAGCATCGAAATATCGAGTCAGTGTTTAATCCTTGATAGTTTTAACTCATTATCCTCATTGTGGTAGTGGTGGTTATGGGCCCACCGCGCCTCTCTGTTCAGACTCATCATTTATCTTTTCATCCGCATCCTCATCACTAGATTGTGACGTATATCCTTTCTTCCTTTTGATACCATTATTTCCACTTGATTCCTCTTTCTCACCCCTAGCAAACCTAGACTTACTTCCATTAGCTTCATCGATCCAAGCTTTCTTTTTGAGATCATGTTCTATTTCTCCTCGAACACCAAAATGATTATTGGGAATAAGATTGTACATCTCCTCCTTTTTCAGATCCTAAGAATACATCATTTCCACTGCAGCTCTGCTCCATAGTTCATCATCATCAGCTTCATTTTCAATAGCCTCAATGTTCCTCTCATATTCTTCCTTAATTGGATCCTCTACTTCAGCTTCCTCTTCTCCAATTGGATCTTAATGCACTTCCTCTATTATGATTCCTTAGTTTGGAACTTTTTCCTCTTCATTATGATCATCACCTCCATTTGGACATGGACCACCATTGTTGATAAAACAAGCCCAATATAAGTGAGCATCCCACAAACTTCACAAAAGCCTCTCAATTTCATAGTGAAAGTTTAGCAACGTGTTGACTCCAAGTGTGAACTGGAAGTGCCTCTAGAATCTCAATGGATGTGTTACATTCAACTCCAACCTTACTCGGAAAAATTCCATCTTCCTCCCGCTTCTTCATTGTACTCCATTTGGATATACTCTCCCATAGCTCTCACAATGTGATGTATGACTTCATGATTCATAAACTGGAGAGGGATGCCCCTGACTTGTATCAAGAACATGATGAAGTTAAGCAGCTCCAATTCCATTAAAGGAGTCCATTTCAGAAGGACTAACATCCTATCATCAAATGCCCATGGGCCCCTTCGCATCACAGTATCCATCGCTTTCTCCAAAAGATACACAAACTGAAAACGTCTCTTTTCTGTAATTTTGCGCGAACATACCTTTAAAACCCCAGTTCCTTGGCATAGATGCAACAATTGCACGAACGTTTTGTCTTCTTGGCATGACTGGACTCCCCACAATGATAAACCAATTCTCATATGCCGCTTGTTTGACCACCTCCTTAGGTAGATCAATCGGCGTGTCTGAAACTCTAAATTGATATCTTGTAATGCCATGTTGAGCAGGAATTTGTAGAAATTTCGAAAAAAATGATGTAGCTTTGCAAGAAAGTTTGAGAGAAAATATAGGAAACCAAACATGGATTTGGTCTTTTATAGAATCTTTGTCTCTCAAATCGCCTCGTAACCGCTCCATCACAAAGGAAAATGGTTTCTCCATGGAGATATTGGACATCATGGGTGCAATCCACTTTGAAACTCTCTTGATGATTTTAAAACGACCTTCGACCAAGAAATATTTTGTTTATAATTGACTAAAGCAAATATCAAATAAAAATGTTAAGTTAAACTGGTCCACACTGTCTAATCTATTAATTTAGTCCCTGTTCGTTTGTACATCTGGAAGATGCATCAAGATGGTCCATCTAGATGTCTTATCCAGATGCTCCATCTGGGTGTTGTTCGTTTCTTCATTTCGTCCATGTATCCAGATGAATCATCTGAATGCAACTATGTTCGTTTGCTTTTCATTTTTTAATTTCCATATGCATCCAGGTGGACTTGTTAATAAAATGACTAAAATATTTTTTTTTTACGTTTCGGCGGAAAAATAGCATTTTTATGGTTTTGACCGAAAATATTTTTGCGGTTTTTGAGGAAATATGTGTTTTTCGCGAAAAAATGCATTCTTATGGTTTTGCGGAAAAATACGTTTTATGGGTTTGGCGGAAAAATACGTTTTTACGGTTTGGACGGAAAAATGTGTTTTGAAGTTTTGGCGGGAAAAGTCTTTTTGACGGGAAAAGTTTTTTTCACGATTTTGGTGGGATTTTTCGTGATTTGGCGGGAAAAGCATTTTTACGGTTTTGGCGGGAAAATACATTTTCCCGGTTTTGGCGGGAAAATATATTTTTTTCGGTTTTGGCAAAAAAATATATTTTCTGGTTTTGGCAAAAAAATTTCATTTTCCGGTTTTGGCGGAAAAATTCTGTTTTCCGGTTTTGGCGGAAAAATGCGTTTTTCCGATTTTGGCGGGATAATACGTTTTTCCGATTTTAGCGGGAAAATACGTTTTTCCGGTTTTGGCGGGAAAATACGTTTTTCCGGTTTTGGCGGTAAAATTTTATTTTCCGGTTTTGGCGGTAAAATTGTATTTTTCAGTTTTGGCGGTAAAATTGTATTTTCAGTTTTTGCGGGAAATGTGTTTTCTGGTTTTTGCGGGAAAATTCCGATTTCTGGTTTTGGCGGGAAAATTCCACTTTCTTGTTTTGGCGGGAAAATTCTGTTTTCCGGTTTTTGCGGGAAAATTGTGTTTTTCGGTTTTGGCGGAAAAATGCGCTTTTCCGGTTTTTGGCAGGAAAATTTCATTTTCTTGTTTTGGCGGGAAAATTCAATTTTCCTGTTTTGGCGGGAAAATTCTGTTTTCCGGTTTTGGCGGAAAAATTATGTTTTTCGGTTTTGGCGAAAAAATGTGTTTTTTTTTGTTTTGGCGAGAAAATGTGTTGTTTCTG
Source organism: Brassica napus (assembly GCF_020379485.1). Lineage (NCBI taxonomy): Eukaryota > Viridiplantae > Streptophyta > Magnoliopsida > Brassicales > Brassicaceae > Brassica > Brassica napus. Next base: position 258,434 of record NW_026015992.1, on the reverse strand, counting down.
ATTTTGACGGGAAAATGCTTTTTGAGGTTTTGGCCAAAAAATGCTTTTTGGAGTTTTGGCGGGAATATACGTTTTTTGGGTTTTGGTCAAAAAGTGTAGTTTTACTGGTTTAGCCGAAAAATGTGTTTTTATAAAAATGTGTGTTTAATGTTTTTTTTTGCGGAAAAACGCATCTTGTGGTTTTGGCGGGAAAGTGTGTTTTTCCGTTTTTACGAGAAAATGCATTTTTTGGTTATAGCGGGAAAATGTATGTGCAAAAAAATAGAATTTACGGTTTGAAAATAATATTTTGATTTTAAAATGTCGTTTTTGTCATTTATCATTTTGGACTGAACTAGATGCATCTGCATCGAGATGCACCATCAAGACTCATCTTCATTTGGGTGAGAATTTGAAATGAGTTTTTAAAAATTCAGCAGGGTGATCCATCTGGATGTAGCATTATAATGCACAAAACGAACATCAATTTGCATCTTCACCCAGATGGATCACCTGGGTGAGCAAACGAACAGGGCCTTAGTGTCTTATATTTTATCTAATTTTAACAAGTCATAGTAGGACTACTTATAAATTAGGTAAATATGACATATCTGATTATACATTAATAATAAAACAACTATAAATTTGAATTTTATTTTTTAATGAACAAAATCTATTGAAAAAGAATCTAACAAAATACTACTAACACATTAATTAATTTCTTAATTAGTAATATACTTTTATTATAAATCAATGTTAATTAAAATTTTATTATAAAACAAGAAAATAAAAATCTATATTTTTTTTTATAAATTTATAATTATATTATGTATTATATTAAAAAACTAAATGATATGCGCATTAAACATGACAAAATTATATTTAATAGGTAAAATAACTTTTTTAAAGATAGTTTTATTTAAATAAATTATCACTCATCATTAAAACTGGTTAAAATTTGTAAAATATATAATAGTATTATACAAAAATAAATATACTAGCATAGGTTAAACTTTTATATCTACAACTATATATTATCTCTTTTTTTTTAAACTCTCAACAATATGTTGTTTAAAAATATTTATATAATAAATATATTAATATATAACTATTTAAAAATATATTTTAATAAATAATTTTTATTTGAATTATAACAAAATATGTTAAGATATATATAAAAACTCTTACCAAAAGTTCAAATATTGTTTTTATAAAATAATGTATTAATGTAGTAACAAAGAAAAAGTTCAAAATTCATGTAATCTTCTAGACTCAAAAATATTTTTTGTAATTTTCCAACAAAATATAAAATTTTGGAATGTACACGAAAAAACAAACTATGTTAAAAATTAAAGTAATTGAACATTTTGAAATATTCATTTAATGACAAAAAAAAACGTAATATCATAATATCCAAAAATATAATATATCAATAAAATTTGAGAAATTCTCTAGGATAGCCTATTTTAGTTTATTTTCACAAAAATAGCTTTCAATGAAGAAAATGACCAAATTACGTTTTATTAAAGGGTAAAACTACATTTTTACCCTAGGGTTAACTAATCTAGACTTAAAGTTTAGAGTTAAGGAGTGGAGTTTTGGGAATAGGATTTCAAATTTTAAAAAAAAATCAAAATAAAAAGGGGCTATTTGATCTTTTTTTTTCTTGAGGATTATTTTGACAAAATTTTTAAAAATGTTATTTGAGAGAATTGCCCATAAGATTTACTAAAATAATATAATAGATACTACTATGTATAAGATTTACTAAAATAATAAGCTATTTTATTTATACAAGACAGTGTATTTACTTATACATCCCGTAAGATACTAAAATGATATAATGTTAAAGAATATTTTTTTAACACAATATTTAAATATAAATTATCTTATATATATCTGTTCGATAATATAAATAAATAAATTCTGTCAAAAAAAAAAAAAAATAAATAAATAAATTTTAAAAATATATTAGATGTAAAATGTATAAATTAAAAAAAAAGGTGTTTTGAAGGAGAGTTTTTGTTATTTATTGTTACCTAACTTAAAAATATAAGTAACTAAAATTAATAACAAAATCAAATTTATTAAAAATTACTATATATTAATAATACCGAATAACAAATCTAACAATAGTATTATAGAGTTACACAATATATAACATTAAAATGAAATATATATATATATATATTTAAAAATTACACTAATATCAAAACTATACATTTATTAAATATCCGCAAAATCTAGTTTTATTTTAGTAGAATAAATTTTAATTTTTACCCAGTAATGATAAATACAGTAGGGCCAATATATTTGAAATACACCGCGATAAATCTTATGCGGATTGAATAAAAATTAAAGAGAAAAATGTGAATGTCCTGGCAGTGTAACCGAAAACAAAAGAAAAATTAAAGAGAGCTGTGTTTAAAAAGAAAAATCTTAATATTGTACGCGTGTCGTGTTAACAAACTTAGATTATTCCTAAACTACCCTGAATATTTCTATTATATGAGGGAGGGACCCCTTCTTGGCAGTGCAGTCAACATCATTCACACCAACAATGGCTTCTTCGATCACATTCTCCTGCCTCTTCCTCTCTCTCCTATCTCTCTCCACCGCTTTATCATCTCCAGATCTCCACCGCCCATCTCTGTCCTCCGGTGACGTCCACGATCTCCTCCCTCGCTACGGATTCCCCAAAGGTCTTCTTCCGGATAACGTCAAATCGTACACTCTCTCCGACGGCGGAGACTTCACCGTCGACTTAAACACTCCCTGCTACGTCGACTTCCCCGGTCAAACCGTGTTCTACGACAAGAAGATCGCCGGGAAGCTCAGCTTCGGATCTGTGAAAGAGGTCGAAGGAATCAAAGCTAAAGAATTGTTCATCTGGGCATCGATCACCGCCATGAAATCGGATCCAAGCTCTGGAGATATTGTCTTCTCCGTCGGATTCGTATCCAAGTCTTTGCCGGCGTCTATGTTCAATAATGTTCCCTCTTGCTCCAAAAAACTTAGTCTTGAATCTTAAATCAATCAACTTGAAGCTGTAAACAAAATCCTCCTTTTTAATGTTGATTATGTAATTCAGTTATCTTTCGAATTTGATTCGAACTATATATATATGTAAGATTTGAGATTTACAAATTAAAGAAAACAAAATGTCAATAATGAATGATTGGTAAAACCATTTGAAAGACCATCTTTTTTATACTAACAAAAATCAACAGCACCAGAAAGAGATGGCCATTTCAAAGACCGACTTTAAATGACTGTTAAGACCGGACATTGAGCTCTTGTCTCTATAGATTCTTTTGACGATGATTCTCTCTCTTTCTGTAACAGTTCTTGAGCCAGTAAACAAGAGTTGCTTCTCGTATTTGGTTTCCTCTCAACACTCTGTTCTGGCTCCATTGCTGAGTTGTTTTTTTTTGTCAGGCTTGAATCACAATATGGCTTGAACTATTCATATTTAGATTTGATTCGAATTATAGACAAAATACTTGAGAGATTTACAGACCACAGAGAACAAAATGTCAAATAACAATTGCTAAAACCATTTAGAAGGCCACCTTCCTATAAATACTAACAAAGATTAACAACACCAGAAGACATGGCCATGTCTGCTCTTATTCTCTCTTTGACTCTTGTACGACTGTTAAGACCAGGCATTTGAGTTCTTCGCCTCTGTGTAGATTCATTCGGTTGGTGAGATTGTAGCGAAGATTCTCTCTATCTCAAACAGTTACTGAGACAGCAAACAAGAGCTGTTTCTCTTCTTGGAAACTCAATGTGGTTTGAGTTTCTTCTCAACATTAGGCTTGAAGCACTTGGCAATGCACAATATGGCTTTTCACAGCTCTCCCTGCGATACTCGACCATATATTACTTAGTATGCTCTTGGACTGTCCTTTCACCGCAATGTTTTCCCATACTCGAGGGTTGTTCTTATCAGGATTCGTTACATCAACCAGACTCATGCTCATGTTGTTCCTTATTATACAAAGCTTATTGTTCAGCGGAACAAGAGCCGCAGCTTCAAGCGCCCTCGAGTTTCCCAAGTGTACTCTACTGTCCATGAACTTGTTCCATGAATCCGTGGTTTCATCAAACACCCTGAGCTTACACCCGTCCCTACAGTCCAATCCGTAGAGACGACCGTTTAGAGAAGTACACGGGTTTCGCCAACCGGTAACCATCCCGTCACTGACCGGCCTCCATGAGTTAGTCTCAGGGTCATAAGCTTCACTCATGACCTGTTGGTGAGAGCCAAGACCCTTGAGAAACCACTTCTTGTCATAAACCACACCGATAAGAGGCACCATCGCTGTGCTCATATCAGCAACAAAACTCCACCTGTTCTTGTTCGGATCATAAACCTCAGCTGAGCGTAGTGTCCTCTGTATCCCTTCGCACTCCCCACCCGCTACATACAAGCAGTTGTTAATGACACAAGAACCAAAGAAGTGTCGCTTCCTAAGCATATCCGGTGCTCTGTGCCACTTATTCGTCCTAGCATTATAGAAAATAACCCTCCTCATTGATCCTCTTAACGGATCTTTACCTCCAAACAAGTAAAGATGACAACCGCTTAGAACAGCGCAACCAAACCCAACAGCTTCAGAATACTCTCTAGGAACAGGTGGAAGCGGCTGAGGATGCTGGGAGACAGGATCAAACGTGTTCCAAGAGATCTTCCCATCACGGTCTCGTTTGAAAACATAAACCCATTCTTCAGACATCCCAAGTAGCTTCCTCTGAGAGTAGAAAAAGTTACCAGAAGCAAGCCTGTACCATCTCTTACACACAAGCCTGAGTTTCCTATGCTCTGCACGCGGGACACGGATGAGACAAGCGACGGCTAGGTCGTCAGGGAGGCCAGGGAGAAGCGGAGGTTGGATTCTTGTCCTCTCTCGCTTAGAGTTCTTGCTGCGACGATGAGCATTGGGGTTGATGTCGGGTTGGATACAAAGCTTTGAACCAGGAACGAACTTTCTAGCTTCTACAACGGTCTTGAGACCTGAATCTACTCTGCAGTAGCAAGATACGGAATCCACCTGAAAAGATTCCAAATTTCAGATATCAAAAAGAGTGAAAACATTCCAAATAAAGCTAGGGTTTCTGAAAAAGGAAAGAAATTGAAGTGAATTAAAAGCATAGTCCTGAAATAGAAAGTCCGTGAATGAAGGATAGTTGGCGAAATCTAGGAGTAAGAGAGCTTACCAATGGAGCTTGAAGGCGAAACCCCCTGGAACCATTTGGGGATTGTCGGTGGGAAGATAGATCCATCTTCTTCAAAACCCGAGGCTCATACGACACAGATCCTCGAGAAACCTAACAGTCAAAATCTCTGAAGAAGGAGGAGCAAAACGTGAGCGACCTTCCACTTCGCTCTTTCTACACGGTAAATGGGAGTGGTGGGTGGGTGGGTCTCTCCGCCTGTCACAAGTAAAGCGTTGGTATTTATTTATTAATACTCCATTAATGTACGAGTTTTTCTTTTTCATTATGGTAACTTCAGAATCTAGAGTTTGTGTTATTGAATGCATGATTAAATTTTCTCATTATAGACCCTTGGAAATTAATGGAGCTCAGATAGTGATTAGTCAAAAAGGTGTAAGCTTTGTTGTTTTTTTAGTCAACCATGTCTAAGATTTAATAATAGGGTAAATCATAAATCTACTACAGTATTTGATTTGTATGTTGTAACACACATTTTCCACTATGGATTTCAAAACGTAAAAAAGTTGTATCTATCAATATGTTTCTAAATTCAGTAACAAAAGATATTTTAATTTACATTATTCTATTATATATTATCATTTATTTAACAGTTTAACTCAAAGTTTGTGGATGCTAGTCGGTGGAAAGAAATAACAATTTCATGCCAATGTTGAAAATATAATACAATTTTTGGAATTTAGTAACTGAAATGTGTACTTTGATCTTTCTAGCTATATCACATAATTATTTTATTTTTTCTTGGATGGGATGCATATTAATTATTGAGTTAAAAGATTTAAAAATGGACAAGCAATCAAAACCGTTGTATTTAAAGAGTATAATGGCAGAATCTGTCAGGTATTTAAATCTTATATATTAAAACAGAAGTCACAACCTTGATTCATGTGTGATTTTTTTAAAAAATAGACCTATTCATAGAAATTCATACTATATTTTAATTCAGACTAATAATAAATATAATTATTCAAATATTTTAATCATAGTATCTTTTGATATCTTTTCATTTTAAATATAAATATATTTATTTTAAAATTCTAACAAATCTGTTTAAAAAGATTTTTACAAGATCTTCATTTTTGAAATTATATTTAAATATTTTCACTAATTTCGAAATTAGTTTAAAATATTATTATACATTAATATATTCAGTTATATAAAATGAAAAATAAAAAAAATCTATAATATTTTAGTTATTATATAATCATAATCAATCATATTAAATTAAAATTATTATCTTGAGCTAAATATAATAAAATTGTATTAAATTTATATATTTATTTATTTTATTTTCGTAATTATAAAATATTTATGTTCAAAAATAAAATCTAATATGTTGGTAAAATGGGTTAACATTATCAAACTATATAATACATGTATAAAAATTAACATGTATTTCTTTAAAGTTAATAATATAAAATCTTTGTAACTACTTTAATCATAATATATTTTCATTTATTTTTTTAAAAAAAAATATATATATATATATTTTCATTTTAAATATAATATATATTTATATATTATATTTTAAAAATTCTAATAAATCTGTGTAAAAATATTTTAGCAATAATTTAATGTATTTTAAGTTATCGTTTATAAAATAAAAAATAAATAAATTATATCATATTTTATCTACTTTATAGTCATGATCATGTTAAAATATAATTATTATACTTAAATAAATATGAAAAAATTATATTCAATTGATAAATTTATAAATTTTATTTTCATAAATATAAATTATTTATTTTAAAAATATAATATGATGATAGAACGGCTTAAAATTAGCAAACCATATAATACATGTCTAAAAATGAACATATCTTAGACTTTTGTATATACAATAAAATATTATCTAAAATACATAAGCATAAAAAAAATATTAGTAAATAGAAGTACAATTTTGAAACACATATCAGAATTTAGCATAAATTAAATACAAAATAATTTTCAAATACATTTTCTCATGAATATATTAATTTTCTTAATAGCTAAATGCAAATATAATAAGATAAATATATAATAAGATGTGAAAATACATAGGATTTTAAACAATTGACTAATTATAACATGTAAATTATTAAATTATTCTATTTGAAATAGTTATATAAACATTAAGTATATAATTAACGTTAAAAATATATACCACTAATGTTTAAAAACAATAATTTATGTATAGAAAACTGAAAACAAATACCCGCGCGGTTGCGCGGGTCAAAATCTAGTAGTATAATTGTTTGGAGAACAAATTACGCTAAAGTGATTCCTTACGACTGCTATGTTGGCCTGTTTGGAACTATATAGCATCAACCGATTTTTGTATTAAAAACTAATTCAAATACATTAAATTATACGTCAACTGTTCAACCACTTCATCAACAAAGATTTAAAAGAAGGGGACGATTTTGTCTTATGGGATGGGAACACTGTATTTTTAGAAAATACTTATACCACAATTTTCAAATACTATTAGATTGTAGAATAAAATACAAAACGACATATATGTATCCACATTAATAATTGAGGTGTATAAAGGATATTTATCGTAATGTATTGAGAGAAAAGAGCCAAACACGCGGTAGAACATACAGCAGAACCGAAGCTTATGTATTGAACGTGGCCCTTTTTCAAGAAGGCACATGAGAGAAAAGAGCCAAGCATACGGTAGAAACCGAAGTTTATGTATTGAACATTTAGGTGAACGATAGTAATTTGCTAACAATTTATTTTGTAGCTGAAATTAGATATTAATTTTACTTTTATTCAATAGACAAAACTTTTTATAGTTTAAAGATCAGTATATTTTTATATATACTAGATATTATTCTGTGCATGCAAACAGAGACACAAACATAAGGACGAGATATCATTGATCATATATATAGAACAAAAGTCATACAGTCCAATACAAGTAATATAAATGTTAGTATGGTTAACCTAACAAAAAAACAATGTCAGAAAAGATTTGAAATTTATCCAGACAGAAAGAAATAAAATGATGAGTTTCAAGACACAAGCATGCATGTCAATGGACCAATGATGGCAACTGGAAACAGTTAAAGAGATGATTTTTCAACCCCACTTTAATTAAACTTTTATACGAATGCATAAAAGTAAAGTTGACTATATTTCATAAACATAATGGTTGTTACTTGTTAGTAGTTATGATAAATAAAAGTGTCCATCTTATATTTGAGAAAACAAACCTCCTCCTAATTATACTTTCATAAGTCGTGGCTTGCCCAATCAATTCCTTGACAAATGACATCCCACTAAACCCTCAAGAAAACAAACTAATTTGGTAAGCCATACACTTTCCTTTGTCCTTATAACATGCATTCTTCAGAAAAAAAAAAAGTAAACAACAAAAACACTGGGTTAAAAATCAATGATAGCAATACATAGAATTGTATTAAGAATCAAACTATGCCTTGGTTTCATGTTTATGTACCTTTGACAATTAGAAGTTTCTTTTAGTTAATCAAAATGTATGTGGTCTTTCACAACAGGTTTATAATCTGTAAGTGTGCTTTCTTATTATATATGATGCTAATGGCTCAGAAGCTAGAATCAACAAACTCATATCAGACCGGAACACTCTTCTCTTGGTGACAATGAACCAAATAAATGATTAGTGGTAACCAACTAACCATAGGGGCCAAATTCTTGACATACACTTATCATAGCTGGGTTCATTCCTTTAAAACGTTAGAGCATCATTATCCCAAAACCCAAAGGGTTTCTTAATTATTTTTTAATAGTTTTTAAAGTGTAAAAGTGAATTAAGAGACTTAGAAAATATTTTGAACATTTAAGTGGTTTATTGCAAGTCTCTTCATTATGGGTTCTTTAAAAAAATTATAAAACACTTTCATTACAACAAACTTTACCACAATGAACAATCAAAAAACTTCAAATTGATCAATGATATTGAACTAACCAGTAGATCAATGAGAAGTAGGAGTGAAAGCACACATCTTTAAAGTCATGGACAGCAATGATCACTCAATGCAGAGCATACGGAAGGTGTCCACTGAGATTCCAAGCTCCCGAGCCCTAACCTTCCGTAATCTCCACTTCCCCACATCGCCGCGAAGCATTTCCCGCTCTCGCTCGACAACCATCTCGCTACACACCAAAAGAACAGACATTCATATGCAACAAGGCGTGTCTGCATCATCAAACGACTAAATAATCTAACCTCTTGGACCTTATAGTATTAGAACGGAAGGATTATCCAAACTCAAATTTTCAAACCAAAACCTAACAATTTATCAATTTTAATCCAAACAGAGAAAGCATAACAGAGAAAGCTTGTACGAAGCATAAAAATCAATACTTTTCTAAGCGAATCAAAAACAATTACATCTAAAGGCAATGCCTTTATTTGTTAACTATAATGAAACTGCATAAAGGCAATGACTTTACTACCTGAAGACACTGAAACTTATCAAAGTAATTCGACGTTATTGTATAATCTAACTACAACCAGCAGTGTCCAAAGTTCCTCACTTTTCTTCCGCACCATGAGAACCTCCATGACTAGACTAACAAAACTAGTATAAACCCGAAGCTAAACCACAAGAAGCAACGTTTTCACACAAACCAATAGGAAGAAAAATAGATAAAATCAAATTAAAATTACTTGTTTTCTGCAAATAGAGCAAGGATCCAAGGGCGATTAAGTACCTGAGAAGGGAAATCTAGGGTTTCGGGTATGACACGCTGCTGGTGAGGGACATGTGGTGGTGGCTGATGAGGACGGTGATGGAGGTTTCAGAAGCGGAGGAGTGAATAGGTTGAAGAGATCAGAACAAAATAAGAAGTGCTGGTTTTTGGGTTTTGGAGGAGATGAGTCGGGGAGATAGATCGAGGGATTGGACGACGTCGAGGACGGTGGATTGGAGAGAGAGAGGAGAAGAGATCCGTCGAGAGAGAGAGCTAAACACAAAACTCTCTCATGGGGACACGTGTCTCTTAAGAGACGTCTCTTTTAACGCTTAATTAAGAAACGTTTGTTCAATTAATAGCTATTTTTTATTTTCTTTTAAATCATAATTACACTAAAAACCCAACTAAAAGACTGCGATAAAGATGCTCTTACCCCTTTTTTTTTGGGTCAACTCCTTTAAAACGTAACCCTTATGCAACTTTCCTGGCTTTTCGACCATATCCTATAGTATCATATTAGCTTTAGCTGCTGGTTACATAAATAAGCTCTCACATAGAATCATCAGAATCTTCTGATTCACTTCTCTCCGAGTCAGCTTCGGTTGCATTATTATTATTATTATTATTATTAGTATTAGTTCCTGTCTCAGGAGCAGCTTCAGGCTTTCCAGCAGGTGAAGACACTTTCTTGTTTGCATTATTATCACTAGTATTCTCGTTCGCAGCTGTTTCCTCTTGTTGCTCATTTGCCTACACACACACCAAATGAAAGTTGAGGTATAAAATGGACCTGACTGACAACTAAATATCAATTTAACCAATAATCAGACTTAAACAAACTTACGTTTCCAATTGTTCTGCCACTCAAGATGTTCAGCAAGTCTCTCTCAACGCGCTGTACAAGCTCCGGCTGCAACATTTTTGACAATAAAGGTAACGTCAAAAGAAGAAACTATCCACGGATTCCAAAACAGCTACATGCATCAAGATTCAATCATAACTTTCAAACTAGAATCTTACACTACACCCTTTCTTTCTTTTATGTTTTTGTTCTCACTCAGAAAGTAACAGAGCTTTTCTTCTTATAATGTAACAAGTAATGGCGTAAACAATGAACATCTTGATAATATACTAGGAACAAATGCAAGTTTACATTAAGGTCAGGCTCTCGACGGAACCTTCTCTTGCGAGCATCCTTCATTGGAGGAGTTAAACCATGTCTGTATTCAAATGTATTAGGCGTGGGATCACCCGGCTCTCTAACCATTATCATCTGTGCCAAACCGAAGCATTCATTATATGACAGTTAACACAAATACATATAGCAGCAGTTTTGAAAATGATCATAAGTCAAAAGTAAAATTTGATTATACCTGACCAATATCAGCAGTTTTGACTGGTGCAGAATCATCATAAGTTTTAAAGGACTCAACAACAGCAGGAAGATCCAGGAGAGAAGCCCGGAACTCTTCGTTTCCAATTACAAAAGTCCCGCTTCTCCCATCCTCTGCAAGGACAACACAAACCCTTTTAACACCAATCAATAGACAATGCGAGAGACGAACTTCAAGCCTTAAATCATAGATTAAAGAAGAATGTGTTTCAGGCCGCTTCTCTGACAATAACAAAGAAATTTACACAAGCCAAGTTGTTCCTCTAGGAGACAACACCCTTTTAACTTTTAAAACAGATTCAAGAAGGATGATCTTATCTATGAAATATTCAACAACTTATCCAGTAACGACTATCAAATCTCAATCCACGTAGATAGTTTTCAAGTATGGGAAAAAAGGAGGAAACTTTGGAGGATCAAACCCAGGCAATTCAATGTGGTAAAAAGGAGACAAAACCCTTTGAATTGGCGAGGAAACCAAACCTGAAAAGCACAAATCTAAAGGGATTTCGTCGGAAGTAGAAGCCTCGTCGCTCAAAAGACGATCGATACGCTCAGAAACAGAGGGTGGAAGCCTAAGTATGAACTGTTCCTCCATTCTAATAGGTAATAACTGGCTTGTCTTTAACGATGTCGTAACTCGGAAAAAAAAAGACGAGAGCCGAGAGAATCTCTATTATTGAATCAAGAAACCGTCTTGAAGAATCAGAATACTCTTTCAGGGTTTGAATGGTAACCAAGGGAACGAAGAGGAATACTGCATTCCTTAATGTTCCTTAAAAATGTTATCATTCGTGAGGAATATTTTTTCTTCTTCATTCCTTCTCATTCCTTTTTTTTGTAGAGAATTATAATGCAAATTTATTCCTTGTTAATTTTGATAAGGAACCCTGGTTCCTCATCGTTCCCAAAATTTTATTCCTATTCATTCTTTTCCTAATCATTCATAATGTTCCTTGATGGTTACCAGTCACACCCTCAGTATTTTATTTCTGACCCAAATAACACAAATATGCTATTGATGATATAACATTATAAAACCTAAACTGATCAAAATTAGACTTTCAGAAACTTACAAAAGGAAGTTAATTAACATTTGACCTGAAAGAGGAAACCAAAATTAAATCTGTGAAGGGGACATTCTGTAAAATAGATACTTTGAAGCCAAAACCAGTAATTATAAGTATATTAGGGGTTAAAATGTAAAAACAGCCTCCTTATAAAACCCTAACTGCACTGCTTTTATTTCAATTATTAAATCCATAGCTCTTGTCCAACTCTTGAAGCAACGCTTATCGCCGTTGATCACCACCATCCTTCGTTCTCCGGTAAGTCTTTACCCTGATAATTTTCTCGTCTACCTACTGTGTCTACCTACTGTATATACCTTTACCCTCGTATCTGTCGAATAATCCGGCCACGATTCCTTTTATCTGTACGCGGCTTCGTACGTAGTTGTTGGATATGGTGATTCGAAATACCGTTCAATGTTGATATTCTAGTGTTACAGCTCTTGCGTTTATTTTCTCTTACCTTTGTTTCTATTGGCTGACAGAGAAGTTGAAGCTTGCGGCAATGAGGGGAAGGAGCTACACTCCGTCACCACCAAGGGGGGGTTATGGGAGGAGCGGTCGAAGAAGCCCAAGCCCTAGAGGAGGAGGCCGTTATGGTGGAGCTCGTAGTTTGGACCTCCCGACCAGTCTCTTGGTTCGCAATCTACGCCATGACTGCAGGTATATACATACTTTATTTCTCTCTCTACAACTCCCTTCTTCCTCTTCTGCTTAGGACTGTTTAATTGTTTGGATACCTCTTAAGCATATCTAGTCATGATGTTCTCTTTTATCTACTGTGAAGACGTTAAGAAAGTTTATGTATGTCATCAAAGCTATCTTGATAACTATGTTTGCTGATAGAATTCTGGCAACATGATACTCTTACGTTTATGCGGTTCATCGTTCATGAAAACCATACTTCTCTGTGTAGTTGACTATGACTCCAATCTTTATTCTTTTTTTTTTTGCTTTTATTTACTTTCTCTTTGACTTATCTTCCCTTTCTTTCAGGCAAGAAGATCTCAGGAGGTCATTCGAGCAGTTTGGGCCTCTTAAGGACATCTATATGCCTAGGGATTACTATACTGGGTGAGCATGTTTAATAGTTATCTATTGTTCCACTTGATTTTTTTTTTTTACTTGTGTTCTGATTAGATAGTATCTCTTTTCCATCCTTGAATCTTTGTTTACTACGTTTAGTCCTCTTTCCTTTTCCATTTCTATGTATCTCCTCATGGATACTTACCAGAATCTTCTAATATGCGCTTATTCCATAAACCAAAATTAGCCTCCATTTTATTGCCTAGTTTTCTTTGAGATGAGATCTTCATTTGAGCCTTAAACCCCCCCTAGTTTTCAGTTATTCAGTGTCGATAAAAGCGTGTATGGGTTAGGTTTTTTGAATTTAGCACTTGTTCAGACTTGTACATTTTTAGTCGCTTAAGGAGAAGGATGCATTGTTGCTTGATATGTTTCATGTGTGTGTTAATTGAAGTTGTTGAGGTTTAGCAGTGAATCTAAAGAATTGAAGACATCAATTAGAGTTTTTATGAAGATGTTGTGTATGGTAGTGAAAGAGTTGAAGTGAAGTTGAGTTTTTCTTCGATTTGAAGATGAATCAAGATCTTCAATAAGCAGGCAAGTGCTTGCTTATTTCATGTTTATCCTGTGATGTCGTCTGTTGCAGGGTGATCCTATTGCCAACTGTTCCTTAACAGGCTTGTCTTGTAAAGTGGTGCATCTATGTCTGTCATTTTGTATGTTTGGTTCCTAGTCTAAGATCCTGTTTTGTTCAATATGCAGAGATCCGCGAGGGTTTGGTTTCGTACAGTTTGTGGATCCTGCTGATGCTGCGGAGGCAAAATATCAAATGGATGGTTACCATCTACTTGGGCGTGAGCTGACTGTTGTGTTTGCAGAAGAGAACAGGAAGAAACCGACTGAAATGAGAGCAAGGGAGCGTGGTGGAGGAAGGTACATTGATCTTTCTCTTTTTTAATGTTTCTGTTTATCAATAAGAGTCCTTAATGTAGAGCGATGCCAATAACCTGACCTTTTGTGTTGGTAGGAGCATCAGGTCTCGAGACAGGAGGCGTAGTCCCCCTCGTTACTACTCTCGCTCTCCTCCACCTCGACGTGGTAGATCTCGGTCACGGAGTGGTGATTATTTTTCTCCTCCCTCTAGAAGACATCACTCAAGGTTTTTGTCTGGTCTCCATTACACAAACTAACATTCTCCACTCGATTAACCTTTTTAATGCTCACCATCTCTCTATTTGTCGCAGGTCTATCTCTCCCAGGGAAGAACGATATGCTAGGGGGAGGTCATACTCGCGCTCACCCGCCTTCAATGGCTCCAGGGGTCGCAGTGTAACTCCAGCTAGAAGCATAAGCCGTAGCCCAAGTCCAGGAAGAAGCATTAGCCCTAGTCCGAGAAGAAACGTAAGCCGTAGTCCAAGCCCGAGGAGAAACAGGAGCAACACGCCAGTACCAGCCAGAGGCCGCAGCCCAAGGAGAAAGAGGAGGAGCAACACACCTATACCAACCAGAAGCAGCCCTAAGAGAAAGCGGAGCAACACACCTATACCAGCCAGAAGCCGCAGCCCTAAGAGAAAGAGGAGCAACACACCTATACCAGCTGGAAACCGCAGCCAGGAGTACGAAGACCGTTCACCAAGCCAGTGATTGTTTCTTCACTCTCTTAATAGTGTTTTCTCTAGTTGATGGTTGTCTCTCTTTTTTTTTTTCTTATCCTAAGACAAAAGTTATGATGATTTGAAAAGATGAGATCTATGTAGAGGTCGAATGTTGGCTTTTATGTCTTGATGGTTTATTGAGTATTTTGGGAACACTTAATTAGCGTTACTGTGTGTCCTCGTTAAGCTGGACATAGTCGCCGGTCGTCAAAGAAGGGTTGAAGAAGCACAGTGATTAAGAAGTCGAGAGTTAAATTTTCAAAAGCCATTCAAAAAGATAATAAGCCTCTCTTGAAGTTGAAGGTACTTCTTTGGATGGTTTCCGCAAAATCAATGTTACTAAGCTAAAGAATACATATATTTGAAGAAGAATAAGAAACTATTAAAAAAAAATTTCTAAGAAGAAAGAAACTATTAAAATCTATTCTTAAATCTACTGGATAGTAAATTTATCATAGACAATTGTGATAAATGCACTGGCAATACTAAAGTCCATCTTTGTATGTTTCTTTTGGCTGGTAATGTTTATCGTGATTAGAAAAAAGAGGAAGAAGACAGTCATGTTGTAAGCGACAACTATATTAATCGCTGACTATGTTTTTGAATTCTAACTTTAATTAATCAATAATAGAGTTGACTAGGCAAATAAAAAACAAGTATGTGTGGCCAAGTCGGCTTACGTCTTCTTTGAATTTGTGTTAGATTATGTGTTTGTGCCGTTTATCTAATTTAATCGGTCGCCTCGTCTGATTATTTCATCTAAACCTTCCTTATCATTTTTTCTCTCTTTCTTTTAAGTCAGGCCAGATCATTGACTTGAGACGCAAGAAAGAAATTATTCCATCTAATCATCTTTTTTGTTTTCTACGAATCTATGGAGAGAGAGAACTTTGATGTAACGGACTATGAGTGGGACACAGAGAAGAGCAGCGACCTAGGTTCAGTGAGCGGATCATCGCCGCTGACGTCAAACCTTGGAAAGAGACTGAAGGCTAAACGGATAAGTCTCATGAAGAAGCGGCTAGCCTCTGTTTCTAACCGCTTGACATCGGTCTCTGGAGAGAGAGAGCCAGCTGCTCGACTGGACCGGCAGGATTCAACGGCCTTGACAGCGCTCAGGTTCATCAGTAAGGCTGACGGTGCTGCTGGCTGGACCCCCGTCGAGAATCGGTTTGTTGAGATCACGGGCACTAGTGGTGGATTGCTGCCAAGGTCAAAATTTGGAGAATGCATAGGTAAAATTTTACAAAAATTCGAAAATTTACCAAGGCCCACTAGTTAAAACTCATTTGTTACATAATAGTGACCTTGGAAATTATAGGTTTAAGTCGCGTAAACATGATCTCTAAAAGAAAGTTAAAATTTTCATCCTACAAGATTAGGGGTCTCATTAGTACAGTGGTTTTTGACTAGGAGTTCATTATGCTTCTATACCAGTAAGTCCATTTTACAATTCCCGGAGAAAGCTATTTATTAAACAATTATGCAGACTAAAGATAAAAATTTTCATAGAACGGTTCTGGTGATGCAGTTAGAGATATCGTTAAAAAAAAAAATTAGGGGTCCATGAACCAATAACCTTGTACTCATTAAATCAAAAGACTAGAACCAAAGAAATGGTTAGGATCAAAATATGAATTCTTATTGTGATTTCAGGCATGGATTCAATATACTTTGCCTTGGAACTGTTCGACGCTTTAGCTAGAAGAAGGCTTATGACACAAGACACTATCGATGGAGACCAGTTAAGGGAGTTCTGGGAACAAATAAGTGCTCAAAGCTTTGATTCCAGGCTTCAAACTTTCTTTGACATGTGAAGACTTCTAATCTTTATCCAATTTGAACTTTTGTTATGCATTTATCTTGTTCTCTGCAACTTTTGGTGATAAAATGTAAAGTTGAGACACAAGATTTGTGAAATGCAGGATTGATTCAGACGCCAATGGTAGATTAACTGAAGACCAAGTCAGACAGGTGAAAATTTTAACACTGATTAATGATTGTGTCGAATGTTAATTTATGAAAAAACTTTCATTCTTAAATATCAAATATTTTTGCTTCATAAATATGAATATCTTCACAAACGAAAATATGTATGCTGAATATTGTAAATTATTTAGTGAAAAAAATCACACAATAAACTGGAATAACAAACAATCATCATTCTCACAAATGTTTTCTGTAAAATGTGAAAATGATTAATAAAGGTAAAATCTAATCTGTCTTTTTCTCTGTGCGTGTTTCAAAGATCATCAGCCTTAGTTCGTCCACCAACAATTTTCCAAACATCCAAAAACGGACAGATGATATGCTGCAATGATAATGGAAGAGCTTGACCCAGATAATATAGGATATATCATGGTAAAAAGCTTACTTGACAATAATAATAATCTTTGAGAACCAACATATATATTTCAATACTCTGTCTCTATGTAACTTTTTGGTGAATCTAAAACAGATAGAGAGCCTTGAGACCTTGCTTTCGTATGCGGAGACACAACATATACGCAGAGATAGTGAAGGTAGCAAGAAGCTAAGCCACATGCTAAGTCTTAAGCTTAATACTACCCGTGACCCTAAACCGTTGAAGGCATGGTACAGTGGACTGAGACACTTCGTATCAGATAGCTTGCAAATGGTGAGTACTTCGAGGTTCAACATTAACAGTAATCTTCAATCTTAGGGATTTAGAAATGTAACTGACGCAGAGGCTTTAAATTATTTCTAGACATCGATGTACTTGGCAGTACCAGTAGCTTTCCCTGCATGCGAGATACTAATAAGACCATTCAGATCCAGTGTCAGCACGGTAACAATCCGCAAAGTCGCTATTTATCCTGGAAACGTGCTGACTTTACATTTGTCAAGGCCAAAAAACTTCAAATATGAAAGCGGTCAAATACATGTTTGTAACCTGCCCAACAATCTCAACATTTGAGTGGTACGTAAAAATGTAACAAGTCTCAAGAGTCAGGAAACCCTAAACTATTTTGAGTGACAATCAAGTTCACATGATATATATTTGTAGGCATCCATTTTCAATAACTTCTGCGCCTCAAGACGAGGATCTGAGCATTCATATAAAAGTAGCGGGAGACTGGACAAATGCTCTCAAAGAAGTTTTCTCTAAGGTCTTATTTTACTTATAAATCTTTCGAAATGTATATGATAAAGAGGCAAATTAGCTTGAGTAGCATGTTGGGTATATGTATCAGGTGTGTGAGCCACCTCCGGTCCGAGACAAGTATCTCCGTGCATATAGCTGCGAGTAAGTATCTTGTAACAATCCCATATAAAATGAACAAACCTAAAGAAAATAATCAGTATATACTTATATACTTTGTTGGCGGTACTAAAATATCACATTTTCACAGTTGTCTGTAACTACAGAACTATTTTAATTTTTGATTTATATCATTGTTAATATTGAAAGGGAAATGAACCCATACAGTTTTCCCAAAGTCATGATTGATGGTCCATATGACGCACCTGCACAAAATTACAAGAAATATAACGTGATTTTACTGGTCGGGCTTGGGATTGGGACCGCTCCAATGATGAGCATTATCAAGGACATCATCAACAATGTGGAGGCAAAGGAACATTCCCAAATCAACCAAATGGAGAAGGGAACACAACGACATCAACAAGGTGAAAAGGAAAGTATGAAGACTCGAAAGGCTTACTTCTATTGGGTAACAAAGGATCAAGGCTCATACAGTTGGTTTCAGAACATCATGAACGAGGTAACAGAACGGGACACAAATGGAGTCGTTGAAGTAAATAACTATTGCACTAGTATCTACGAAGAAGGAGATGTTCGTTCTGTGTTCATACGTATGCTTCAGTCTCTAATCCATTCCAAAGATGGCGTGGACATTGTCTCTGCTGGGACAAGGGTCATGACCCACTTCGCCAAACCTAACTGGAAAAACGTCTACAAACAGATAGCAATGGATCACTATGGTTCTCATGTTGGTAAGCTCTGTCTCACTGTTATAGCAATGTTTGCGTAAAATTGCATGATTATATGTTACTGTCACATCATGTAATTTCTAGTTAAGTTTCACTCGTTGAAAAGCATTGGTGAATGTAAAAGCATCCTCTGATTGAATTAATTAATGACACTATAAAAACATATAATGGTATAAAATGAAATTGTATATGCAGGAGTGTTTTATTGTGGAGAAGTTTCACTGGCAGAGGAGTTAAGGCAGCTAGCTTTGGAGTTCACACACAAGACAGAAACTAGATTCTCCTTCCACAAAGAGAACTTCTACCCACCATGCTGATAAATAATGATGGTACAACCTATGTTACATGGAAACGGAAGCGGGTACGTGGAAGCGGAAGCGTAAGGAAGCGCAGAAGCGAGATTTTTAAAAATATTAGGAAGCGGGTACGTGTTGGAAGCGTATATCCATATATATATATATATATATATATAAAACTTTTAAAAAATTAGGACTAAAAATTATATGATTTAAATTTGAAATAAAACATTTATTCATTTATAATAATTTTGAAATGATTTTATATTAAAACTGTAAAAGTACACATAAATTATGTTTACAAAAAAATATTAAATTAATTATTTTTAATACTTCATAAATAATTGACACAATATGTTTCAATATGTGCTATATCTTTAATAAAAAATCTCAATGCATAAAGATAATTTATAGCATTATTTTTGATATTTGTATATTTATAACTCAATATTCGTTACTATTAATTTTTTTTATTTTATATAGATTAAAACTATGGTTTTATATTTTATTGATATACATTGTATTTTTTTTTAAAGCGGAAGCGAGATTCCAAAACGGAATCATAAGCTTCCAACAGGTTTTTAAAGAGAATATTTTAGAAACGTTTTGGAAGCGAGATTCCGCAAGCTTCCACAAAGTTCCGATTCCGATTCCGGTTCCGAAGCGGGAAGCGGACGTCCGATGAAGCTTCCGTGCAATGTAGGGTACAACAAGATGATTAATGAAATAATTTTGGAGTAAGAAAGTTTGTTATGTTTGTGTTTTTTGAAAGTTGAGGTGGTGATTTTTTTTTCAGAACAAAACGTGTGTTGTGATCCGATTAAGTATTAATGGACATGTGTGTGCGTGCGTGCGTGTGTGTTTGAGTCATTTTTCAGTTTCGATACACAATAGTCGAAATCATGTTTAACATGATGTAATGTAATAACTAATATTAGTTACACAATTGGTTGAATAAGAATTTTTTTTTGTCACAAAGTCGAATATGAACACGAATAAGAATAAGAATAAGAATAATAATAATAATAATAAGAATAAGAATAACAATGTTACTTTGTTTTTTTAAAAAAAAAAAAACAATGTTACTTTGTTTTTTAAACAAAACAATGTTACATTTTGTGCTATAGAAAACGGACAATCTTATATATTAAAACAGAATTCACAACCTTGATTCATGTGTGGTTTTTTTAAAAAATAGTTTCATTCCTAGAAAATCATGTTACATTTAATCTCTAGTCTTACCATTAAAATTTTGGACATACCAGAAATTTTTATTGGGCTATCAACAATTGGATTTAAACAATAGATAATTCATTAAATTTGTATATAGTATAAATTAAATAGATATAATTTAATGTTGTAATACTATACTTCCATATGTTAATTATTTAAATATTTATCGATGTTAACTTTTAAAATTATAAATATTTGTTTTTAAATAACAAAAATCATATTTTCTAACAATGATTAATCTTTACTACCTTAAACCAATGAAAACAAATTTTAAACTACATAGTTTATTTTAAAAATTAAACAAAAACTAAATGTTTAATTATTTACTCGATAATATAAATCTATGAAGCGAAAAGTTTAATTTTTAAAAAACTTTATAAATTTGTGAAATGTAACAATATTTTTGAATATGACAATAAAACAATATTTTACTAATCTTTATATATATAGTTACAATTTTAATAATGAAATAATAATCCAAATATATATATATATATATATATATATATAGAAGAAGATACAAATACATGTGAAAGTTTGAAACAATCTATTCAATGAAAAAAATATACCGTAAGCTTATTATGTTTTAAAAATTGATAGACACATATATATTATAATATATACCAGTTTAGAATTGAAAAAAAAATATTTATATAAAAATAAATGAAAACAAAAACCTGCGCAGTTGCGCGGATCGAGATCTAGTTTTTTATTTATTTTTTCTCTTCAGTCGTTGAAACCTAAAAACTATATAAATTAATAATGTTAAAAATATGGTATTTTATAATTTATAGAGTTATTAATTTGCAAAAATGTTTCTTATTTTAGATTTTTTGTATTTTTGAATATTTTTATTTATTAAATAGAAAAATAATTAATTTCACTGTATATACATTAATTATTTCAGAAATTAGAGTTTCATATTGCTTTATATATTGTTTGATGTATATTTTTTATGTTTCATAGAACTCAAATGTGGTTTTAGATATAACTTTACTAAATATTGGTTTTAGATATAAGTTTACTAAACATTATCAAAATATATTGAAAATGTTAAGAAAATAGAGAAATAAATTCATTGTGAATATAAAATCAACAATATAATGTTTAGTTTGTACTTATATAAAATATATATGTATATAGATTATGGATTATGATTTTAGTGGGACTATATATTTACATAGGATTTTCTAAAAACAAAATATTATTTTATTATTTTATCATTGTGTGTCATATTTTAAACTGGTCCAACTCAAAAGTGGAGAAATTTATTAATTTATAGTATTTTTTAATTTATCGAATATTAATTTATAAAATTTCTATGATATATGTATGATTTGATCAATAGAGAGCAAACCAATCTAGGATCCAAACTAGGTTCATGCATATACTTGGTGACGGTTCCACCCATTTCGACCATCTCCCCGTCTAGAAGGTCCACCTAGAGGATTTTACCGCATACTGGCCTTTCCGAAAGGTAGAGAACTTCTTTCTTCTTTTATTTTTAATTTTGGTTGATTATAACTGATAATTTTAAATGTTTTATGAGAATTCACGTATAACTGCATCACTCTTAATTAAACTGTTTTAAATTAACGTCAAACGGTTATTTTTGCACCATGGTGAAGATCTTAAATAATTATTTAATTAATTTGAACAATTCTTCTTTTCTAAAATTTGAAACTATAGTTACTGATGTAGAAACAAGAGGGGTTTGACTTCCAAAGAAAACTTGTTTTGTTTAGAGATATAGGCTTGTGTACTTATCATTGTATCAAATATGTGTTGTAATGATTTTACAAAACAAAAAGGAAATAGTGATCTAAGAACCCATTGTAAACTTAAATTAAGAAATAAAATCAGCGTTACATTTTTTTGTTTGTTTTAATAAAGTTCTGATTTAGTTCACTCTGTTAGTACATAGGTTGTTTATAAAAAAATTAAAATTAAAATTAAAATTAGGGTTTAATATCATCGATAAATTATATCAGGGTTTTAAAATAGTTTAGGCAAAGGTGAAGGTTTGAAACCAAAAGAAAGAAAAAAAAGAAAGAACCTAAAGGCGCGTTTGGATCTGGTACGGGAGTTTTATTTGACACGTATCCGAGATTTTACCGATCAGGGAGGAACAGACACAGACAAGAATCTTCCGATTCATAAAACAGCATCACTCTTCCTGGGATACATGATGAGAATCGTGTTTGCCTCGCGATCCTGAGCGATTGAAGTGGTGTTTTGGAGAAGTTGAGAAAACAAAAGGGGATGTGGACTAATGTTTTCAGAATTGTAAGTGTCACTCTTTACTTCTCGTTTCACTTTTCTTGTTCGAACACTAAATTGGGAGATACTAGAGACTAGAGACTAGAGACTAGAGACTAGAGAGGAGAATGTTTTTGTTTTTTCCTTTTAATTTTGATGAACTCCTGACACCTAATTGATTTTCCACAGGGAGGTCTCCATAATGTTTCTTGGTTTCAGTTTCTTCCTAGTGAAGCTGAGCTGAGTCCTGCCTCTGATACAACAAGGTTCAACCTTTGAGCTTTTTTTTTTTTTTTTTTAAATTTCTCTGTACTTTATGTGACTGTGTAGTACTAACTATTAACTATGGAGATTTCAGTTCAAGAGCTGAGCAGAATGATGTTGCGACCTATCTTGTGCTTTCATCTCATCTCCGGCTTCAGAAGGAAGGCTTTCTTACCACATGGACCAATTCTTTTGTTGGACCTTGGGATCCTTCTCAAGGCTTATACAATCCTGGTAAATACCTAAACACCACACTCTTTTAGTCAGCCATTCTGATGATCATTCCTCGCTGCTTCTCAGATGAAAAGATCAAGCTTTGGCTTTTTCTTCCTGGGCGTCATTCATCAATCACTGACAAAGCTCAGGCTGCAGTCTCAAAACTTAGAGGTTCTATTTTCCTAATGGTTCATTTATCTTTTTTTGCCTCAACATATTGTCTCTATTTTGGTTCTTATGAGTTTTTGTTTCTCTTGTTAAAAGTTGTTGCTTCTGGAATTTGGGTAGCGCCTGGGGACTCTGAAGAGATATCAGTTGCCTTTTCACAGTCTTTACGTAATTGCATTGAAAGGTTAGTATGATCCCCAGACAAGATGGTTGGACTATGGCTATAATGGATTGATGAAATATCTCATTTTAAGTTGTTTGATTTTGCGGCAGAGCATTAACTGGACTTTCCTACATGAGATTTGGAGATGTTTTTTCAAAATTCAGCCCTCAAAGTGAAGATTATTTGAGGTATTTAAGCCCTGAGTTTGGTTCTTTACCTATTCCCCTTAAGAAGACATACATGCTGCTTTCCACCATATCTCATCCCATAGCTTCTGCTTATTCTTTATATATGAGCCTGCAAGAACTTCGTTTCCTAAGTGCAATTTTTGAAACCAAAAGAAGTGTATGATTAAGCTGTGTGGCTAATGCTCCTCGAATATTTATGCAGGAGGGGACAGCCTACTGTTGAGTTCATCTTTGCTGCTACCGAGGAGGCAGTTTTTGTCCATGTCATTGTATCTGCCAAGTCCGTAAAGCCTTTTGTCATAATATATGCTCGAAATTATGTTTTAGTGCTTCTTATACTTATCGTGAAACTAACACTGCTTTTAATGTGCGAAGGAATGTCCGGGCACTTTCAAGTAGCGATGCTGAGAGACTGTTAAGGAGTTCTTCGAAAAACTCCAGTTATAGGCTTCCCGGTTAGTCATTTCTTCCATCATCCCTTGCAATTCTAAATTTTGCTACTTGTCTACGATAAACTAAAAAAGGTTGATGAAATTAACTAGGTTTGGATGTTCGTTAGTCTATTCCTGCTTTGTACTGATATGCTAGTGAATATATTGAGAGCATGAGACATTTATGAACTCAATCTTCAATTCATTCGACTCCAAAAGAAGCTAGTGTAGTCTAGTGCTGCCTAAGTTCCTCGAGCAGAGATGTAGCATCTCTTTTTTTTTTTGCACGTCACAAGAGCTTATTTTTATTGTGATACTTTTAATTCTTTGAAGCCAATTTTTTTTAGTTGAGATAATGAGACCTGAAAAAAGATAGGAGCTTTTTTTGTTGATAGAAACACTTCTCACAGGCTTATGTTGTTCCCACCAGTGATTGTTTCTCCTCATGGTATGCGGGGCAGCCTCACTGGATTCTGTCCCAATGACCTTGTCAAGCAAGTCTACTTCAGGTGCAATTCATACATATGCTGTCTATAGATATTAATCTAATGAAAGCAATTTTATCAACTAAGATTAGATTTTGTCTCACACAGTTCTGGAAACATAGGGACTTCGAGTGGATATATTGGTCTCCCTTCTCATGTTGGTCGTAGGTCCCGTCTGATAAATGACAATCATGGTTACGTGGAAGTTACACTTGGTTGCTGCCAAAGTATTAATGACAACACAAGTCAAACTAATTCGACCTTTGCGGTAAACTTTCCCCATAATCAGCGGCCTGAACCATCAGTTGGGAGTAGAGATTACCGGAAAGGACAACAAGATATCTCATCCGTGCGTGAAAAAAAGTTCATATATCCAGCTGAGGCAGTGCTTGTGCCAATCTTACAGTCGGCATTTGCTAAATTTTCTTTGAAAAGGTAAACTGTCAGTTATTTAGAGTTTGTTGAGTAGTTAACGGTGAGATCCAAATTGGCTAATTATGGACAATTTATATCGCTTCTGTTGAATTTATCTACAGTGTCAGGATGTGCATGTATGTACGTAGAAAATCGACTTTATAGGGTCGTAGTAAGATGTACTACTTGTGTTCTTTCTTTACCTTGGAGCTGATGCAAGGTGAAATTATACTTGCAGGTTTTGGCTTCAAAACTGGATAGGACCATCACTGGCAGGCTCATCGTTATCTATGCACTGGTGAGTCTTTTTCTTCTATCTCGTATCCATTCTGAACATCGAAGGGAACTCACAAAATAGAGGTCTGGAATGCCATCCTAACTTATCTGAGAAACCAAACTTTGTGTAAACCCTCATGATTGGTAGCTCCATGGGATTGAGATCTGTGGCATTTGTTGATTTTTTAATATAAAGCTGAGCGATTTTCTAACAGTCTGTTTATGATTACTGAACATTTATACTTCATTTTATGCAGGGCTGGTGATTTTGACTTCCTTGGATCGTCTGGAAATAAGAGTGATGGGTTTTATGAAAAAAATGGTTATAACAGCAGCGGCAGTAGCCGTAATAGCAGCATTAGTTCAACAAGTAGTGCTTCTAGCGGGAGTGGTTGGAGAATGGCTTCAAGAACTGGTGACCTTGATGCTGATGCAGATTCGTTGACGTGTAGGCAATCTGGTCTAACTTGTAATGATGATCGCCCAAAATCGGTATATCATTTATATGTGGCAAGGGTGGAGATTTCATAGTACTGATAGCCTAAGTAACATAACACTCTTTGCAGGGTTCTAAGCGGTCGCGAACAGGGAGGACAGAGTCTTTCGGTCAAGTAGGTACTGTCTCTAATGCACGCATTTAAGAAGCATATAAGTCAGGATTTGGTTCTACTAAAACTTATAAGTGGTGCTCCAGGCATTACAGATGATCAAATTGGCTGGGATTGGGATGATGACGATGATGATGATGATGATAGAGGAGTTGGAATGGATATCAATGCACTTCTTTCAGAGTTTGGAGACTTTGGTGACTTCTTTGAGAATGATGCGTTGCCTTTTGGGGAGGTAATCCCGTCTTCTGTTACTATTACTTGTGTTCTCTATGCTGGTGAATGATGTTCCGCTTAATTCAGATACCTTCACTGTCTAATAAACGTTTGGGAGGAGGGTGGTGTCTCGATTTCCCGTTTCCTGCCATGCCTCTTATTGTGTTTTTGTCCTATTGTCTTTGGTGTTCAATCCTTATTTAACAAATCACTTTATCTATTATGTTCGTGTAGCCACCGGGAACAGCAGAGTCGCATACGCTAATGATTCCTCCAGATTCTGCTGAAATAGGTTGCAGTCCAGTTGATATGATGGATGTATCAGACCAGATTGTTTTGCCCGATGGGTTTTCCTCTTTTGAGAGCTTTAATCCTGTTCCCCCGATCACAGATGAGTGCCTTATCAAAAGTCAAGAAGTCATCAACAGCAGTGTCACTTCAGCAACTTTAAATCAGATGTCAAGCTCTTCTACTGGTGAGTTCGATCATTTGATAAAAGCAGAAGCTATGATGACCTTTGCTCCTGAGTATGGAGCTGTTGAAGTACCTATGAGCGAGATTTCCTCTTTCAAAAGCCCATATCTTCCCAAATCTCATAAAGTGGAGAGTTCACATTCAAGAACGAGTAACTATGTTTATGGACCCACACCACCGGCCACTGATTCTGATGGAGCAGCCGACAAGAATTTACTTGGATCAAAAGCCTGCATTGGCAACAACGATGGCAGAACTTTGTTTCAGTCGAGAGATTATTACACTCAAGTGGAGGGAAGAAAGGACCAACATAAGATGCTACCTACTGTAATTAGTGACAACAGTAGTACAAAGGAGGGTGTTTCTCAGTTAAAATATTCATACTTCAGTGCTGTTAAGACCATACAGGGGAAAAAGTCTGACGGTATATCTGCTGTTGTTAGTACTTTATTATCTTCAAAGACCTTGTTGGCAACAGACGTGGGAAGCGTTATGTTCCAAGCTTTCATGTCTAGGATGCGGCACATAATCATTTCTTCGAAGCACAGTTCACCATTTAGTCTGACAAGGCTTAGTGGAAAGCTATTTCTGAACCAGCTGTCAAATGAGCCCAGTAGTCTGACAGACAATATATCTGCAAGGAACAAGATATATAAGAAAGAAATACCTACTAGAATAGCTGGAGGTTTCGACGGAGGAATGATAGACAGCCACATGAGTGCACCAGTTGGCGTGTGGCGGACTGTTTCAGTCCCAAAAACAGCAAAACCTGCTAGTTCGCCAAATATTGAAGCAGGCTCATCATTGCCCCATAGTTCATTTAGCGAAGACAGCTTGCTTTCTTATGGCCAAAGACAGCCATTGCAGGAACTCCTAGATGGAATAGCGCTACTTGTACAGCAAGCTACTTCTTTTGTTGATTTAGCTCTGGATTCAGATTGTGGAGATGGTCCTTATGGCTGGCTTGCGCTGGAAGAGTTATGGAGACGGGAACTTTCGTGTGGGCCCTCTGCTGGCCATGCAGGTTGTGGGGGAACTTTGGCTTCCTGCCATTCTCTGGACATTGCTGGTGTCAAGCTAGTTGACCCACTCTCTGCTGAGGTAAGCTTTCAAATTGGTGTAAGATGCACAGAAATGAATTGAGGATACTCAATGTCTTTACATTTTCGTCACAAATTTATCGAATAAAGATTTGAGCTTATTCGTTTAAACCTGATTGTGAAGATTTCTTTCTTTTGCAGGTTTTTCCTTCGTCTGTCATTACTCTGCTGCAATCTGACATCAAAACAGCTCTGAAATCTGCATTTGGTCAGTCAGATGGTCCATTATCTGTCACAGATTGGTGCAAGGGCCGGAATCACGCAATGGATGGGGGATCTATTTCTGAGGGATCTACTGCTGAGTCATCCCTCCGTGAAGGTAGCACATGAGTTTTGATTATTTTATCTCGTTGGAACTTTACTGTTCCTACTTTGGTTGTTCATTAATATCTGATAGAGTCAATATCTCTGATGATTTTATTGATAATAAATGTATTGGAAAACAAGCGATGTCAATAGATAGTGGGAAACGAGAGGAGACTGCTCAGAGCCAAGACATATACAGTTCAGAATTACTCCGACCGACACTTTTTGTTCTTCCGTCACCTTCTATACTTGTCGGGTATTTATGTTCTTATTAGCAGTCAGAGTTTTTTTTTTAAATAGAATTTGACGTTGATCAAGATCCCCTTATTAGTATTCATAATTTCATGTTGTTAGGATTGTCACATATTGTAATGCTGGCTAGTTTAAGCTCTCTAGCGTCTATCCCCTGTGACAGGTACCAAGATGACTGGCTTAAGATATCAACTAACGCCTTGCCACATTGGGAAAAGGCCCCTTTCGAGCCATATGCTCTGCCGAAAAATGTGCGTTTTCAAGGAATTCATCTGAGAGAGATGCTTTTGTTTTCATCAATTTAGGCCAATTGATAATCTTCTCCACTAAGTTGTTCTTTGTTACTTGTCTCAGATGAGCTATACTGTTGTATGCCCGGATATAGATCCTTTAACCAGTGCTGCCACTGATTTCTTCCAACAACTTGGAACTGGTGAGTCAACGAATATCTCTATTGTGAAAGAGTTTATACTCAAATTTGACAGGAACTGGTTTCTGCTAAACAACGTTTCTAGAGGAACAAAAAGTTGGGACATTTTCTCATCATTATGTTCTGATGAACCTTTTGTTGCATAGTTTATGAGACGTGCAGACTGGGAACCCATTTGCCACATATTCTGGGAAATCAAATGGAAACTGACGCTGGAAGATTATCCTCATCTGGATTTGTTCTGCTTGATTGCCCTCAGTCGATGAAGATTGAAAGCAATAACACATCGCTTCTGGGATCTCTCAGCGATTATTTTCTGTCTTTGTCGAATGGGTGGAATGTGACTAGCTATCTGAAGTCTTTATCAAAAGCGCTGAAAGGTCTAAAGCTTGAGTCTTGCCTTTACACAAACCAGAAAGAAGGATCAGCTACGAGTCCTTGCATCGTAAGTGCTAGCTAAAAACTACAAATGTTAACTGGGATAATTAACTATTTACCCACTTCTACCAAGTGTAGCTGTTGATACTTGTTGGCTTCTACTCTTCTTTCAGGTAGTGTACATAGTGTGTCCATTTCCCGACCCTTCGGCAGTTTTAAGGACGATCGTCCAATCGTCTATTGCACTTGGATCAGGAATACAGCCAGATAAAGACAGGAGATCGTTACTTAACAGTCAGGTTGCAAGGGCGTTTGCTAGTTCTGCTGCTGTAGACGAAGCATCAATATCTCATATTCCAGTGCTTTCGGGGTTTAGTGTCCCCAAACTAGTTCTACAGGTGGTGTCTGTTGATTCTATTTTCCGGATAACAAGTCCGAGCTTTAATGAGCTTGTCATTCTCAAGGATACTGCCTTTTCTGTATACAATAAGGCTCGTAAAATCTCACGAGGAATGCCTAATGATGCATTTCAGTCGTCCTCTTTATCAAGTAGATCGTCTTCAGCCTTGACACCAATGAGCTCTATTTCAGGAAGCTGGAAAGACTGTGTTGGTTCTCGAATGACAGGTTCTACACATCCAAGAGATGGTGAAAGGGATGGTAGCATGAGAACGAGTTGGGATAGCTGGCAAATGACAAGATCTGGAGGATTAAGCTGCGACCCAAACAGAAATGAAGATTTTTACCTTAATGATGAAAGTTTTTATTTATTTGAACCGCTTTTCATTCTTTCCGAGCCTGGTTCAGTGGAGCGTGGAGTTTCACCTACTTTTGGCGGCTTAGGTTCAGAGTCTTCAAAGCCAGTACCTGAGGATGGTGGCAGAGGTTCTGGACTTGGCGTCAATGCAATGGAAGGCATACCATCAGGATCAAGCTCACAGGGGGATGCATCCCAGGTTGAAGGAAAGAATATTCCAAGTTTACATTGCTGCTACGGTTGGACAGAGGACTGGCGATGGCTTGTAAGCATCTGGACAGATGCCAGGGGTGAACTGCTTGACACACATATATTTCCCTTTGGTGGAATTAGCAGTAGACAGGATACGAAAGGGCTGCAGTGTCTTTTTGTTCAAGTTCTGCAGCAAGGATGTCAAATCCTACAGGCATGTTCCTCCCCTGACAATGGATCTTCAAAACCCAGAGATTTTGTCATTACACGCATTGGCAATTTCTTTGAGCTTGAATACCTAGGTAAACTAGCTTCTTTTACCCTTACATCCGTTCTTAATCTAAAATTTTCATCCCTTTCGTATTCCAACTGCGCTCGGAAAATATAATTATTCTCTAGTATTGCGTGTTTCATAACTGTGGTTATTTTTTTTCTACTTGCAACTGATATAACAGAGTGGCAAAAGGCAATATACTCAGCTGGAGGTCCTGACATTAAAAAGTGGCCTATTCAACTTCGACGTTCTGCACCTTCTGGCATAGCCACCAGTAGCAGCGTATCTTCCTTGCAACCGCCGGATATGAGTTTGATTCAAGAGAGAGCCTCGTCAAGTAGCACACTCTACAGCTCTCACTCAAAACCATCCAACTTCGTGAAAGGCAGTATGGGGCAATCTGCTGGAAGAAAGCAGATAATGGGTGGACAAACCATTTCTGGTACTCCAAGGGGTTTGTTTCAGTGGGTTCACAGCATTAGTTTTACTTCTATTTCACTTGATCAATCTCTGCATCTTGTTCTTCCGGCTGAGTTGGTATCTCCAGGTCAGTTTCTGATTGTTTTTCTCATATGTATGTCTAATCAATTTTAAATTTCCATAAGAAAGGGAGCTAGATACTGACTTGCGCAACTATGCAGGAGGTACTGGTATGAGTTCATCAAATTACATTGAAGGTTTCACTCCTGTCAAATCTCTTGGGTCAACGGCTTACTCGTACATGATGATACCATCACCCAACATGCGCTTTCTTCACCCAAGTCCTCTTCAGCTTCCTACATGTTTAACTGCCGAATCACCTCCGCTTGCTCACCTTCTTCACAGCAAGGGCTGTGCAATACCCTTATCTACCGGGTTTGTTGTTTCAAAAGCTGTGCCTTCCATGAGAAAAGACTCGAGAATAAATATGAAAGAAGAATGGCCATCAGTTCTCTCTGTTAGTCTCATTGACTACTATGGTGGTTATGACAACGCTCATGACAAAATTCTTCATGGAATCATGAAGCAAGGCGGTGGAGAGACCCAAGAAACTAGAGATTTTGAGGTTGAAAGCCATCTTATCCTTGAGTCAATTGCGGCAGAACTCCACGCTCTATCATGGATGACTGTAAGTCCAGCATATCTGGATAGGCGGACGGCATTGCCTTTTCACTGTGATATGGTTCTCAGACTGAGACGTCTTCTTCATTTTGCGGATAAAGAACTCCAGACTACCAGATAAACCAGGACTTTGAAACAGTGCAGGAGAATACAAGATGAGACCAACCTTTACCAACCTTTGTGAACTTTATCCTGACCATCCGGAGTAGTCTGTCATACTTAAGGCGCGTAGGTTTCACGGGCTAGTTCAGTAGCTATACGTTATAAAGTAGGAAGAATTGGTGCAGATCTACTAGATGTAGTCCAGGTTTTCTTATATGGGGCTTACGAAAACTGTTAAAAAGAAATTAGCATTTGCGGCGTGCTCTACTGGTTCGGATTCATGTTAGGTGAATAAGCTAGTTTTCTTATTACCCCTTTGTATTTGTAATTTTAACTTTAGTGATCATTCATTCCTCTGTAAATTTGGCACATTCTATTAATATTGGTTTCTCAGGGCAAAACTTATTCTCTTGTGTCAACTCTGTCTACTTTTGAGTCTAAACATAGTGGTTTACTCTTTGATTGATCACAGTAGATAAGGTTTTCAATACTCAAATGTCTCTCTACGTCTTCCTCGGGACCTACTTGCGGCTCTCTTTTTGTCAGCCAACAGATTGCCAGCTTCCTCGGGTATCTTATGTTGGTACTTGGTAAGCTGTATTTATAAGAGAACTCTTTACAATATTTAGTTGCTCCTATTTCTTTTGTTGGTAAACTATTTAATTTTTTTAGAGTTTGCTTCATAAAAGGAGTATAATCTTTCTTTAGCTAGTAATTGGACAATAAAGGTGGCGGCCAGTTACAAAAACGTTTTCCAGGCAAAGGTCATGAGAACTTAAATGCTATGGTATGGTCCCATTCTTTCTTCTATGCATCACATGGCTTCAACAGATTGTTGTCTGAAACCCAATCTTAGCCTGTAGTTTATTCTATTATTGTATATATACAGGGTAAGTTCCTATTAGATGAAAAAGAAATGGAAGAAAATGTTTTCCAGGGAAATGGCTTCAAATTTTACATATCCTTTGATTTTGGAGTTTCCAACAGTCAAATCCTATTGTATTTATGATAAACTTGATAGGTGTTTGCAGTCATATTTGAGATTCAGAATAGGTTTTTAACTCTTGATTATCTAAGACTTGTTAATCTGATTTCTGTCTCCGAGCTATACATATGGAATACTGCAAATGAGGTTGCCTGGTTCATTCATCAGATATCATTTGCTGTGGGGTCATTAAGCGTTGTTCTTTAGCTTTCTTCCTGTGGCGAGTCACATGGAAATTCATGTTGTCTTAAGGCACCATGATAATGATGATGGTTGATGTCGGCATCATAGTGCCCCCACACATCCTCCCAAATACAGCTCATTACATCATTGATTCCACCAACTCTTAGACAATTCCAAAGTACCTCTCTCTCTCTCTCTTATTGATCTTTGTGTGAACCCAAATCAATGAGATCTGATACTTTTTAACTTCCACTAAAAAGTTATGTGATGCCCATCATGGATTTGTGCACAGATTGTAAGGTAATCGAATTCATAAACAGTCTGATGAATGATGATATACATACAAGCACATATAGAAACAGATGGTTACATTAAGAATAACACAATACTCTATACAAAATAGAATCAAATCACACACAAACTCATGAACAAAACAATAAAACTAATAGAGAAAAAATGAAATGTTTGTTTTGACTCAAAAGAGAAGACCAGATGCCAAAGCGACAACAGATGCAAACAATGCCGGTACGAACATGGCAGCATCAGAAGTTGGGCTTGGAGCCGGAGCTTCCACGGTGGCGGCCGCCGCTTGTCCTATGGCTGAGAAAGCCACCGCAACGACCATGAAAACAACCATCATCTTCATTGCCTCCATTACTTGCTTCTCTTTGATGATGAAAGAAAGATTTTAATATTTTGTGTGTGCGCTGTGTTGCGATGATAATAGCTGTGGGGATGGTATTGTGTCTATTTATACAACAATTAAGGGAGACTTTCACAGCTGGCAAATTGGCTGTCTCTTAGCGCAAACCACATTCTTCTTTTTAGTCTCAAGTGGTCTCAACCACTGTCCTTTTTTTCTTTCCAACCTCACAATTATATTTTAAAAATACTTTTACATTATTTATGTTTTGATTACACATCAACTTCTTATATGTTTTTAACTTCTTATTTATCCAAAAATCGACATAATAAAACTCTAATTCGTGAACATGTTGAAAGAAAAAAATTATGGTGAATTATTTGTTCCTCAAAATTTATACCAGTTATGTTAAAATTTTAGTCAAATTATTGAAAGGTATATCCCACTTTTTTCTTCTAAATTCTCCGTGAGGAATAAATTTATAAGAAAAAAATTTCTCTATGCAATTTTGATAAAGAACAAACTGAACAAAAATTCAGATTTTCTAATTTTTTCAATTCCTCAAATTTTATTTTATTTTTTATTTAGTTCATTTTTTTCATTCTTCTAGTGGTCACTAATTGAATCTATAGTATTTCACGGATTAAACTTAAACATGTTTAAAGTAAAAGTAAGAAAATTTGTTTTGAACTCAGTCACAAGTTAAAATATTATTTATGATTTTAAATAGTTAAATCAAACATCAAATTATTTATATACGTCAAAAAAATGTTCATCAAACTATGTACTTATTATTGTGTTAAAAGTTTTAAAACACTCATATATTAGAAATAGTTTAAAAATATCTTTATATAATTATTTTTGTTTGACTAATATTTAATCATAAATTGTTTTATATCTTAATTTCTTAACTTTATAATAAAAATATTGTTTTCAGATAGCAACACAATATATATAAGAGTTCTTTTAATTTTTTAATATATTTTCACAATTTTATTATATTATTTTATAATTAATTATTTAATATAACATATAAACTTAATATTATTAAAATAAAATTTATGTGTTTATTATATATAAAATTCATTACGGGTTTTGCAAAAATTAATAAATATTCAGTTAAAAACAAATAATAAATCAATGACCTCTATATAAAAGCTTAAAGCCTAATAAAATATGACAAATAAGAAAACAAGAATTTTAATATAACATATAGATTCAAAATATTATTATATCAAAATTCGTTTTTAATTATATATAAATTCATTATGGATATTTTTTAAATTAATAAATTAGTGATTCAGCTAAAAAATATTAATATATTAATGACTAAGCTAAAACCTAATAAAAACATGTCAAATAAGCAAAATTGACTAAAATCATGGAAAACATGACAAATAAGCAAAATCAAAATAATTATATATCTAATTACATATTTTATAGTTATATTATTTAAATTAATAAATTATAAACTCAACTAAAAACTATTAATTAATTAATGACTCAGCTTAAACCTAATTAAAACATGACAAATAAGTAAAATTACCTAAAATTATAGAAATTATGACAAATAAGCTAAATCACTTCATAAATAATAGTATAGATTACTTTTTTTGGTGTATATGTTTTTAATTACTTTTGCTTAAAAAACTAAAATATTCAAACAAGTCTACTTAACATTTTTTTATCACAAAAAGACTACTAAACCATTTGAACTTTGTGTTTGTCAACAAACGCATTTTCAAAACAAATCATACTAACATATTTGTCGCAAACTATCTTCATCGAAACATTTTATTTTCTAGAAAGTTTCAAAAAAACTTTATTTTTACAGCAAAAAAAAACTATTTATATCTATATATATATATATATATATAAAGTTGATTTTTTCTCTTCTTTTAACAAGTGGCAGGGTGCTTTTGCGACACATATCATCCATGTATATATTTTTTACATTTAGTCCTTCTTTCAGATTATTGCAATTTGATCAAGTACTTTCTAATCGTAAACTATCTAATCATTTTCGCACTAACTATTATCGTATGAAGTTTGATAATCTGTTTTATTGTTCATTAAATTACAAGATGAATAAATAAATAAATAAAATAGTAAAAATATATTTTACATATTTAGTTTATTCACAACTAAAAATAATATAAATTTTTGTTATTTTATTATTTTTATTATTTTCTATTATTTAATTTACAAATTATACATTTATTTAACTATTAAAAAATAAAAAGACCAAACTAATAAGAAGAAATTAGAGTGTAATACATAATCTAAACATAAAACTTCGACAGTTAGAAAAAAAAAGAAGCAAAATACCATAGTAACATTAGCTCAATAAAGGTTTGGAGCTGAAAAAAGATCAACAAAGAAGACTAACCTATCTCATCTTATCATAGAATGTCTTGGCTAAAACAAACAGATGTCAGAAAAAGATAAAAAGATAAAATATGAGACAAAGCAATCCCCAAAACACAAAGGATTGCGATCAAACACCAGCACAAAAAACTAAAAAAGCGGATAAAAAAAATAATCATCGAAAGAATAAAGTTACCACGAAACAAAAAGACGCATGTCTAAAGCACCGAAAGCACAACTACCAGCTAAGAGATAAGAAGTACTTCACAAACTAAACAACACATACAAGGCGCTCATGCCAGCGAAGAACCACAAAACTCCAAATAAAAGAAACCAAAGCTTCAAAATACTAACTCTGCACACCCACACTAAAGGATGCATGAGAAGAAGATAAACAACCTGAGTGGGGGAGAATTGAAGTCAACCACTAAGAAGCCAAAGCTTAAGCTTGAGATCATAAACAACCTTCCAAGTGCACAAAGCATACACAGAGAAAAACAATATTCAAACCTGGAGTAGCAAATATGGCGAAAGAGAGAGCCACCAGAGACGTAATCAGCGATGAAAGTTACAACGAGATGAGTGAACAAAGAGATAAAATGAGATAAAATAAAATCAATAAACCGTGGAGCCATCCTCGAGCTATGAAAAAAAAACAAAAAAGTTAGATCACCCAAAACCAGATCTTGAAAACCAAGACGAGCAGAGACTATTGACGGCAAACCAGCAACGAGAAAAACAACATCAATGACAATTAAACTCTGACCCAACCCAACGAAATGTAGTTTCTAACCTTAGCCAAAACCTAAGGAAAAAGAGGACCAATATTGACTGAAATAACATACAATGTCGTAAGAAACAACCGCACAACATGGAACTAATATGTCTAATCTATAACAAATACCAGATAATCTCACAGAAAAAGAAGGTGAGGAAAAACAAGAGTACAAAGGTGAGTTTTTTTCCTAGTGATGGTGAGAAGCACTGCACACCGGAGAGAAAAACAAAATACATAGATGGTGATCGCTCAAGGTCAAAAGATGGGGGAGAGTGCAAAAAACATCTAAAAAGAGAAATGTGAAAAAATGTGAAAAATTAAAATACAATTTTGACGCCGTTAATCTTAGAATCAACAAATGCCTAAATACAAAGTTATTGAAATTTAATATGTTTTACATCAGAAACTCACTTCACCACTAACAAATAGTATTATACATACAATAACACATTATTAAAAAAACAAACACATAATATATTAACTTATTACCTACTACTATATAACCTAATAAAACATCAAATAAATACTGACCACATCATCAGAAAATCATATTTTAGAATAATAAAATAATATTCCGCGCGGACACCCCTAGTTCTACAAATAATAGTACTTCTTTAAGAATCACTTTATACTATAGTGTTGGTTTCATTTCATTAAAGAGTCAATTAGCCGTTTTAGTGTTTCCTTGAAATCAGTGAAGTTTTGTATCAAAGTTCACACCAAACTTTGAAAATGACCAACTATCCCACGTTGCAGAAAAGGAACTAATTATTTTGTTGATGACCGTTTAATTTGATTTTTCTCCTTTGATCATTGCAATTCTGTATATCAATAGCAAATGTATTTATATTTAACAAAATCAAACTAACCAAAGAAGAAGATAATAAATCAAAACTAGCTGGAAAATCCTTGAAATACCAAACATACAATTATGAATAATCATAGGAAGTACTTGGATATTGAACCCAACCCAGTATGGCATCAAACTTGGGCTAAGATAGGCCTCCCCAGATCTATCTCTCTGGCCTTTATATCCATTGCATTAATAAAGTATTTCAGTTTTCCTATGTTCACAATTTTATATGTTTTTAATGTTTTTTTTACTTCATCACTTACATGTTCATATTAGCTTTCTCATCTTTTGTATATATATTTTCGTCGAGTTTGTTTAAAAAGAATACTATTAAACACTTTCAAGATTCAATATTCACCCGAGACTTCTGTAGTAGCTTTCTGTTGATTGGATAATGCTGCTGACTGCTGAGTGCTAACTTTTTCAAGATTCAATATTCACCCGAGACTTCTATAGTAGCTTTGTGTTGATTGGATAATGCTGCTGACTGCTGACTTTTTCATGAGTATTGAAAAATTAAACGTGGACATTTACAATTTTATACTATAACTATAATTTTAAATTTATTGGGTCTGATAGCAGGCTAGCCACAATATAATGAAATCTAAAAAGGGACTAATTCATGTAACTAAATAGTTTTTCTCCTTAGATGATAGAACATTGAGTGTTGAAAAAAGAAAGATAAATATATATAGAGCCAAGCTAAATATATTATTCAAGCCCATTTGTTATGGAGCTCTATCTTCGTGTTTCAAGTTTGTCTACTTTCTTTCATCACCAGAGACCAAAACTTGTTAGCTGATTCTTTGGCAAAAATGATATGCATCTTACTTTGTCTATGTATTAAACTGCTTTTGATTAGTGCATCTTACCTATTAAAATATAAATTATAATTTTTCATGTGTGATTTTTTTTTAATTTGACTATTATTTAGAAATTTTATTAAATATATTTTACTAAGCTAATAATATATAGAATCTTTGAACTACTTGAATCATAATATCTTTTGATATCTTTTTTATTTTAAATATAAATATATTTATTTAAAAATATTTAAAAATATTTTCACAAGATCTTCATTTTCACAATTATATTTAAATATTTAAAATAATTTCGAATTTAATTTTGAAATATTCTTATAAATTAATATATTCAGTTTCGTTTATAAAATGAAAAATAAATATTCTATCCTGTTGAAAAATATTTTAATAATATCTTAATTTTCAAAAACTTTATGTAAATATTTTCACTAATTTTTTATTAGCAATGAAATATTATTATGCATTAATATATACTAAGTTATCGTTTATAAAATAAAAAATTCAAATATTTGTATCTACTTTATAATCATAATAATCATGTTAAAATATAATTATTATATTAAACTAAATATGATAAAAGTATATTAAATTGAAAAGTTTATAAATTTTATTTTCATAAATATAAACTATTTATCTTAAAAATATAATACGATGACAGAACGAATTAAAACTAGCAAACTATATAATACATGTCTAAAAATTTAACATATCTTAAACTTTTGTGTATACAATAATATATTATCTAAAATTAAGAAGCATAAAATATATTGGTAAAAAGAAATCCAGCATTGAAAAACGGATCAGAATTTAACATAAATTAAATACAAATAATTTTAAATATGTTTTCTCATGAATATGTTAATTTGTTTAATAACTAAATTCAAATATAATAAAATAAATATATAATAAAAAGTGAAAAATACATCGGATGGTTTAAACAATCGATTAATATAACATGTAAATTATAAAATTAATATATTTGAAATAGTTATATAAACATTTAAGTATATGATTAACATTAAAATATATATCACTAA
Source organism: Brassica napus (assembly GCF_020379485.1). Classification (NCBI taxonomy): domain Eukaryota; kingdom Viridiplantae; phylum Streptophyta; class Magnoliopsida; order Brassicales; family Brassicaceae; genus Brassica; species Brassica napus. The sequence goes on along the minus strand of NW_026015992.1, from coordinate 219,174 downwards.
TCATCAGAAAATATATATCTAACCTATACTAAAAGGGTTATATGAGGAGTAGGGAGGCTGTCCACGTCCTCAATTAAAATCAGCCAATAAGAAACAACATATTTGCCACGTCATTTTTGATCTTATGTCACTCTAAATAAACCAGCCCAATTAAAATCATTTACGAAATTGTATTTATCAAATAACATGAATCTATCATTGGGCCCATTCTCTGTCCGAAACATAATAGCTGTAAATACCGTATATTCATGGCCTTTTTCAATCTCATCATTTCAACACCTTCGTCACTACCACTTCCCATTCTCAGTTTGAACGTATACGTTCAACATGTAAACCTCATAAAGCTCAAATATTAATTACAAATATCTTTAAATCATCGTCGGTTTCCATTCCACCACCTCTACACCTTATATAGTCGCTTTGATCGTCCTCAAATCGCAGCCACCGCTCTCGCCGGAAACTTGCTCACCGCCTTCAAAAGCGGGCCATCCCGATCTCTCCCGGCCAGTTGAAACCACTCCGACGGCATGTGGACGTTGGGGAGCACGACCCATAGAAGCCTCTGTGGACCTCGCCGGAGTTGTGGATCTCACCGGGGCAAGCGCTATCCACAGGCCAATCTTGACTCGCCGTGTTTCCCTCCAAGCCGATCTATACCCGGAGCTGCTTGATTCGACCTCTGCCGTTTCCGCTCAAAACAGATCTAAGAAACCACCGCTTCGATCTTGCCGTCCTCTAGCAAAACAATGAAGAGGAGAGAACCAGATCTGTGCTCGCTTCCATAGCTTCAGCCGTTTCATATGCAGCTCTGTCGGACTCCACACCACACACGGCCGGAGAAGGAGAGGGGGTTTCAGAGAAGACATGCAACCAAAAACTTCAGTTCAGCACCGCCGAAATGCACAGAAAAAAAACGAGGAGGACAAGCCCTCTCCGCCGTCGGCTTATGTGGTGGAGGTTTGTTCAAAGGTTTGGAAGTTCATCACAAAAAGAGCCATGATTGTCATATCTTTCTTCGTCTGTACATAGATTTGTTCATGCTTCTTGATTTGATTTCAAAAGTGAAACGTCTCTCATGAATTTTTTTTTTTTAACTGTAGCTCATTCTATCGAGATTCACATGATCAAAAGTATGAAGAAGGGAAGAAATGATCTCTCATTTGGTGATAACTTAACTTATAGAAAGAGTCACTTTTGAAATGTTTTCCAGTTCAGTCTATGTTATAATTGTTAGCTGTACAGATTGTTAGTTGCTTCACACTACCACTCAACGGTTAAGTTAGAACCGACAAGTAAAGAAAAAGCTGGTAAGCTTCATATCCAAAAAAATTTATGTTTAAGTTGTTCTGTTGCAATATAATAAAATTAACAATAGTTCTTATTTCCACTATATAATTTTGTTTACTTTGAAAGGAATATGGTCACCTAATTTTAATATCTTGGAAGACATATTACAGGGACTAAGCTATAAAATATGTAGTGCTGTATTAGGCGTGCTATTCTGGACGAGTATTCTGAACTTGAGCTAACTCATTTAGACAAGTCCTGTTTTACTGATTCCAACACTGTATGATTCTAAGTTCTTGAACTAATATGTTTCCTTTGATTCAAAAAAATATCGTAGCTAATTCTCTAGAAAATTTGCAGGACCAGTTATATTCAGATTTTGTGAGGCGCAAAAGAATACACATGAACAGAAACAGTGATATAACATTGGGTGGCAGAGGTGAGAAGCTGCAGAGAAAACAGAGCCGAGAGTCACCATTGGGTGGCCAACTTATCTTGAGAGGAAAAGAAGAGAGGCTCAAGAGAGCCAAGTGAATGATCAACAAAATTTGGAGGAGCAAAAATGAATAGATACTGACTAGGGAGATTCTCTTGCATCTTGCAAGGAGAATGGTCTTAGTTTTTGGTTTACTGATTTTACTTGCTTATAATCCTGAGTCGTGGTTCATGAAGAATATATTCAAGAGAATCTTAGCGTTGGTGGTCATTATACTCTATAAAAACATGCATGTGAGAAACGAAGTGGATCAAATCAAAACCAGAACTGAGGACTGAAAGAAAAGAGGACGATGGAATCTGAGAGGAAAAAAAGTAACGAGACACCTCAAATAGAACAATCGACTGATATTGATTATCTACTTTTACTATAAATAAGGACATTTAGAATTTTCGAGTTGATCAAACTTCTCTCTTTTCAACTATCTCAGTTGGTGGCAAATGAGTTTAAATACAGCATATTCAAATTCAAATGATATCATAACTTTCATACTGGTACGAAGAAATAAAATGATTCCAACTAAGATTTTTGTATATTACTCACTTTATTAGTCATATAATCATGTTTTAAGTAATGTTTGGAAGTAGTTTTTACAAAATAAAAGTAATGTTTGGAAGTCATAAGGTCAAAAGTGTATAAAACAATATTTTCTATCTTGGAATTCAATAATCTTAAAGACAAAACAAAGTTTAAATCAATTATAAGCTAATAATTGTATATGAAAGCCTAAATTATCTAAGATTAAGAGTACAAAGATTATAATTAAAGTTTAATTAAGTTATATTCATCGTTTTCATCATATATGATTCCAATAATAAAACTATTAACAAATAATGAGTTATTCTTTTTTTTTTACTTTTACTTTATTATATAAACATAAAATTACAGCAAAATGTAATAGAATAGTAAAGTTACAACCAATTGTGAGCTCTTGCCATTCTAAATTTGTCAGACAAAAATACATTAACAAATTTAAATCTACTAATTTATGTTTTTTTAATTGGTAGAAATATATATAACAGATATTTAAATATAAATAAACAAATCTCAATTTAATTAAATTTTATTTGAAAACCCAGGGCAAGTAAGTCATTAAATATAAGAAGAACTAAATTTGTTAAAATCTAAATATAACATACATATATTCACCAAATTTAAAGCAAAAAAAAAAAAATATATATATATATATATATATACAAATATATTTATTTTCTAACTTTTCTCTTTCTCGGAAACTAAACTGATGAAAGTTGACAGTTATATTGCATGCTTGCAATATCTAACGTTCCCTAAATTCAAAACGGTCTTTCATAAATTGGAGAAGCATGAAATAGTTTAACAAATTGAAAAACTTGAAAGTTCTTTGTGTGATGCTTTTTGTCAGCTTTTTTTTTTGGCAAAGATGTATAGGCCGAGCAATTAAAATTGAACAACATAGCGATATGAAGTTTACAAATGGGTTGAAGACTAGGACTTGAACAAGATTAAGATATTGAAAACGTATTTGACAGCTTATGACCATGATTATTTTTACTTTCCAAAATGTATTTTCCTCCGTAACTGAAATTACTACTATATAGGAACATTATTTCAAAGGTGATAGAGATGACATGACAAAATTATGAACGAAGTTTTTTCCATACACTAATAACCTTATGCCTATAATTCGAGTAGAGTTAGGAAAAACAATTATTCATATGGGGATAAAAACGGTCAAGGATTAATGAAAACAAAGCAAATTTTGTAGAGAAAAATTAATATGTATATATACAAAAAAGTAAAAACAATAACAAATAACTACTATAGAAACATAAATAATAAAAATCTAACAAAAAATATATACATTTTGGAACAACAAAACATCTATATTCAGGGAGTTGCGCATAAGTAACCGGACATATACATTTGTTGTGGTGATAAACATTATTCCCAGAATATACGAGGATAGAAACAAATACAAATTTAAATGTTAATACATATTGATTAATAGGCCATATGTTTTTTCTTGATCAGTGGACGTAATCGTTGAAGAATAACCTTAATTTTGTACTGTATATCAGTACATTAATCCAATAAAACCAGGGGCGAAGCCAGAGCTACCACTATGGTGGCACGTGCCCCCGTAATTGTATGAATATTAAGTTTTTTGTATGTAAAAGTACAAAGAAATCAGCTAGATGAGATGGTTTAGTTGTCTTATGCACCCCTTAATGTCTCAAGTTCGAATCTCCCTTACTGCGTTATTAAATTTTGCACCCACAAGGAAATTATTCTGGATTCGTCCCTGAATAAAACCATTTGACAATTTAAAAGAGACAAATTAATCGAGATTACAACTACTACTAAATAGAAATACATGTTTTTATCTGTTTTTGTCCGATTTTATTCTATTTAAAGTGTTATGGAACTTATAAAGGATGCAAATAGTTGCACGACCATAGTAATTCATGTCCCATGTAATCTGTTATATTGATTTGATATCAATAAAGTGATGATGTTATAAAAAAGATTGAAGAAATTTTATACTATTAGAAAAATAATTTGAGATGAAAATTAATGGAAAAAAATCTCACAAGTTTTCTGGAAAACTTATGTTTTAATAACGTTAACTCAGATTCAATACATGAGTTAGAGTTACACCTTCCATCTATCGCTCAGCTCAGAAAAAGTTAGAACATAATAATCAAGGAAACATTAACGGACAACTTCCAACATCATCCAAACTATTTTTCTATTTTAAACTCAGTTTTGGTATTTTGGCAAACTAATAAAAAGAATCTAATTACAAAAAATGCTAAAAATATACGAAACACTAAAAAAAAAAAAAAACCATGTCTCCCCTCATATACTATATTTTACATAGTACATAGTTTATGTACATATGGAAATTCTGCAATATTCTATAATTAAATAACAAAACCAATTGTAAAATTTTAAAAGCAATAATCCGCGCGAAGCGCGGAAGATGATCTAGTATATATAAAACAGAAAACAAACACTCTAGTTATCTGTTGTTCAAAACAAAAAAGGGCTCACAACATATGGCTAAGAAACTTCCATAACATTTGTTCTCTTCATATTTGTAGCATTATTTTTCATAAATTAAATTTAATTTACATAATTATATCATTTTAGAATATTAATATTTTAATATTTCTCATCTTGACAAATTCTACCAACGTTGATGCTTTTAAATTATAGAAATTTAAAAATATAAGAAAACTAATATGAATATGTAATTGTTGAAGGAAATAAAAGTAAAGTAACATAAAATTGTGAATATGAAAAGTTTATTAATTCAATCGATACTACAGAGGCCAGAGAGATCTGGGGAAGGCCTATCTAACCACACGCGTATCGTTTAGGCGTGAAGACCACCGCAATATATGACTGTCAGTAGCGCGTGACAATTGTTTACCGTCTTAACGCAAAATCTTATTTAAGATTTTATCGTCAGAGATTATAACGTGCTCGTCACATAGTACACGTGGCAAAATATAATTTGTTATTATCCATAACGAAATGTATCGTAAATAACACAAACAAGTTAAGGCTTTTTAACTTTTCTAAGTACATATCCAGCGGTCCATTTTATATCAAACGGCTGTTATTAATAAACAACTAAAAGAGAAAATAGCAAAAAAGTATTAGTAAAAAAATAAGGAAAAAATGGCTAAAGAAGGTGAGCGTCGAACTAGAAGAGGGTAAACAGTAAGCTTTCTTTTATTGTGTGTGTGTTTAAAGCTGAAGATAGATAGAACAAGACTACAGAGAGAGAACAAATAAAAGACAGTGTTCGATCTTCTGGTCTCATCCACCATTTTTATTTTAAAAAACATTGAAAAATCTATACATTTCCTTGAGTTTGAATCTATCTTTCTATCTATCTATCTTCCCAGACTATATATATACATATAGAGTCAGTCTTGTAAGTGTTCTCTTACCGTCTTGATCTTCTTTGTGTCTCTGTATTTGTCTTGCCTTAGAGAATAGAATGGTGGATTTGGGGTTCTAGAACTTTTGAAGAATCGATTCCTCTGCTCTTAATCTTTTCTTATACTGTTTTGGATATTGCTTCTTTTGTAGTGGGGTGATTGTGGTATTGTGGTAGCCAAAGCCGCAGATCTTGAGGTTAGTGGGGTTTCTACTAATTAGTTCAAATTGGTCTTCTGTTATTTCAGTTTAATAGATGGATCTTTTGTGTGTATTTAATCTATAAAATGGCTGAAACTTTCTTAGTCTATTTCTTGGGAAGAACGTTTAATATCTCTTTGTTGGGTTGTGTAAGGTTGTAATGGAAGAAGTGAAGGGACAAAGAGGAAATGGAACCTCAGATGCTGATTTCGTGTTGCAATGGGGGGAGAGAAAAAGAGTTAGATGCATGAAAGTCAAGAAAGATCAAAGCCGCAAGTCATCTTATTCTTTGACTAAGCGCAAACTCATTTCGCGAGCTGTGTCTTCTGAGAGAGGCTCTCCTTCTCGCCATCTTAACCGTCCAAACAAGTAAAACACCGATTCACAGCTCTTCTTTTATATATATAGTTTTCTGATGTAAAAGCATTGTTGTGTAGGATGGTAGAGTCTCCAGGTAATGTGAGGAGATCGTTTGTGGCATCCCCTGAGAAGGAAGATAGATACTACACAACGAGGGGTTCTATGGGTACAGATGAGAGTGGGAAAATTATAAAGGAAGCTGTGAAGGAAACGAAGAAGCATGTGTGGCCAAAGCTGTTTATAAATTTGTCAAATAAAGAGAAGGAAGAAGATTTCTTGGCTATGAAAGGGTGTAAGCTTCCTCAAAGACCCAAGAAACGAGCCAAATTGGTTCAGAAGACATTGCTTGTGAGTCTCCTTCATCATAAACTTTATCTTTCCCGTCTAGTAGTGATGCAAAGCTAATGAGTATGTAATGTTTTAACGCAGCTGGTGAGTCCAGGTACTTGGTTATCAGATCTGTGCAAAGAGAGGTATGAAGTAAGAGAGAAGAAGACTTCAAAAAAGGTACCTACCTAACTGTTTTTCACTTTCTTGTCTTTCTTTTTGGATGCAAAGATGATGTGATAATTACTCATGTTTTAAAATGAAGCGGCCAAGAGGACTGAAGGCAATGGGGAGCATGGACAGTGATTCAGAGTGAAGAACAAACAGTGACTTGAGAAAACATTCCAGATTTTGGTGAGGGCTAGAAGGGAGGAGACAACGCACAAGAATCTGTTTTGTTTCTTTCAAACAGACAATGAGGCACTTTGTATTTCTGCTGATGTTTTGCTTTTGAAGCTAATCTATTAGTCTTTCCTTATCAAAATTTCTATTTCTCAGCCTTTTTTTTTTTAATGTTTAACCATCAGTTGATTCTGCAGTTATTTCATGTATACAGAGCTATAGGGTGAGAAGTGGTTCTTGAATCTCTGTTGTAGGAATGGATGAGAACTCCAAACACAGATCAAGAAAGAGATTACATACATATATTAGAGTGGAAATGAAATATGCAAAACAGATTAGTGTCTGAATATTATAACACACCAACCAAAACTGCAGCTACCATTACCAATTACCAACCCTTTACCTAACGAGTCTCCTATGTTTCCTTTTTTGTTTCCTCAATTTCCTATATGACATGGTAGAGTTAAAGACATAACTTACGGTTAAATGTAATATAGACAATTACATTTAGAATTTTTGTAATTTTTTTATAATATGGTAATAAATTACACATCATTATTAAAATAAATCAATTCAAATATGACATTAAATAATATAATATTAGAAATATAATAATATTTTGCAAATTTCAAAATATTATTTATTTTTATTTTTTTTATAATTACACAATTTTATTAGGGAAACTTGTTAGATTCGGGTTTATTATGGGCTTCCAACTTAAAACCAATTGGCAATTAGTGGATTGGCCCTAACCCTTTATATATTACTTAATGTCCCATTGATTTTCCAATGTGGGATATACATATCCCTTAATACCCCTCCTCGAGATGATGGCTCTTATCAGAGCAGAAAAGATTCTAAACTTATCCGATATGAAATTAGGTCATACCAGAGCAGAAAAGATTCTGACCTAATTTTTTTTTTTTTTTTCTTCCGCAACTCATCTTCAAGCCTCGTTCTTCCTCTCTAATCGAAGAACATGTCGGCCGATATGAGTACTATGACAAGCACGTTCAGAGAGCCTGTCACACCCTACACCCTCTATCCCGCAGATAACCCTGGCGTATTGATTACCTCAGTACTTCTTCGTGGTGATAACTATTCTGAATGGGCAACAGAGTTAACAAACTCTCTCATGGCGAAGCAAAAACTCGGTTTTATTGACGGCTCGATCACCAAACCAGACACAAACCCAGATCAAGCTCGCTGGATTGCTGCTAACTCCATGATTGTGGGTTGGATAAGAACATCCATTGACCCTGCCATTCGATCCACAGTAACCCATGTCTCAGACGCTTCTAAGCTTTGGGATTCTCTAAGACGAAGGTTCTCCGTCAACAATGGCGTTCGCAAACATCTGCTACAAGATGAGATCTCTAATTGTCGACAGGAAGGCAAACCAGTCCTTGAATACTTTGGAAAACTTTCTAAGCTTTGGGAAGAACTCCAAAATCTCAACAGTTCACGCTCTTGTTCTTGTGATGCTGCTCCTGACATCGAAAAAGAACGTGAAGATTCTCGGGTTCATAAGTTCATATTTGGTTTGGACGATGCACGCTTTAGCAATATCCGCTCCCAAATCATTAATGAAGACCCACTACCAGACTTAAATTCGGTTTATTCTCGAGTGATTCGAGAAGAACAACATCATCTCACTGTCCGTTCTCAAGAAGTGAAGAATGACGCTGTTGGCTTTCATGTCAAAACAGAGACTCATCCAAATCAGTCTCTAGTTGCGGCTGCTAATGTATCCAGACCACGTGATCCTCTACGGGTTTGCACCCACTGTAACAAGAAAGGCCATGATATCTTGGAATGCTTCTCCATTCATGGCTATCCGGAATGGTATATCGAACAGTATCCATCTCAAGGTCGGGGCTCACCTTCTCAGAAAGGCCGCGGAGGTCGCTCTATACAAAGGGGTCGTGGTCGCGCCAACGCAGCTCGCAATGCACCAGCCACTGCCGCAGACAACTCACATACCTTGCCCACATCGGATCAAGTAGCAGCTCTGATCAATCTTCTCCAAAACCAACAAACGAAGCTGACTACAGATCGATTGTCTGGTAACACTAGTCTCAACGATATTATTATTGATACGGGTGCTTCGCACCACATGACAGGAGATATATCTCTACTACGAGATCTCCAAGATATACCATTGTCTGCAGTTACTAAACCAGATGGCACAGCCTCTAGAGCATCAAAATCTGGAACTTTATCTTTAAGCTCAACACATCATCTTCGTGATGTGCTTTATGTTCCAGATTTTAACTGTACTTTGATATCAGTTTCGAAACTTTTGAAACAGACAGGCTGTATAGCGATATTTACCGATACCTTATGCTTCTTGCAGGACCGTTTTACGAGGACCCTGATTGGAGCCGGTGAAGAGAGAGAGGGGGTGTACTATTTCTCGGGTGTCAGTGTTGCAAGGGCGAATCATACTACTTCAGACAAGACTCATCCTTCAACCCTATGGCACAGACGACTAGGACACCCTTCATCGAAAGTGTTATCTTCATTGCCGCTGTTTTCTAGTTTTAAATTTGATTTTGGACACACGAATCCGTGTGAAATTTGTTATCGTGCCAAACAGACACGTGGTGTTTTTCATGAAAGCATTAATAAAGCTAGTTCTCCTTTTGAGTTAATCCATTGTGATGTTTGGGGACCTTATCGAACTTTATCTTCTTGTGGAGCTGCTTACTTCTTGACCATTGTAGATGATTATTCGCGAGCTGTATGGACTTTTCTGATGATGGAGAAGTCGGAAGTTGCTAACCTACTTCGAAATTTTTGCGCAATGGCATCTCGCCAATTTGGCAAAGATGTCAAAACCATACGCAGCGACAATGGCTCTGAATTTATGGTCCTTTCCTCATTCTTTCGCCAACAAGGTATACAACATCAGACCTCTTGCGTAGATACTCCGCAACAAAACGGCAGAGTAGAGCGCAAGCACCGTCATATTCTCAATGTAGCACGAGCATGTCTGTTTCAGGCTCGCCTACCAGTTCACTTTTGGGGCGAAAGTATACTCACAGCAACACATCTCATAAACCGTACTCCTACAGCAGTCCTCAACGGGAAGACTCCATATGAATTACTTCACGGCTCTCCACCATCATATGATTTTCTTCGAGTCTTCGGCTGTCTCTGTTATGCACATCGTCGATCTCGAGATAAAGACAAATTCGGTGATAGGAGCAGACGCTGTTTGTTTGTTGGCTATCCATATGGGAAAAAGGCTTGGTATCTTTATGATATTGACAGAAACGAGTTCTTTTCCAGCCGTGATGTCGTCTTCTTAGAAAATAAATTCCCCGGCATCCCGGACACTGACGTTACTATCTCTCCGACCTCCACGGTATTGATGGATGATTGGCTCGATCCAGTCAATGTGGTTGTTTCATCTCTCTCTCCTGATGCAGATAACGCTGCTCCTCCGAATGAAACACCTCCGTCTACAACTAGTCCGTCTCCTCCAACTAACGAGCAGACCGTCATTGGTGCTCAACCTATACCAGAACCAACATCGCCGACCAATGGTACTACAGTTCATGAGTCAACTGCTCCGGCTTCCCCTGGTTTACCGGAACTGCTTGGTCGCGGCCATAGACAACGGTTACCTTCTGTCCTCCTTAAGAATTATGTTACTAACACTGCTCAGCTACTTGATACACCCTCTCTCACTTCGTCACCTGCTTCTCTCGAGTCCTCTACAACGGCTCCAGGTAACGTTCTATATCCAATTTCAAGCTACGTCTCTGACACTCATTTTTCTCCGAGCCATCGATCTTTTGTTGCAGCTATAACAGCTGGCGTTGAACCAAGGAGTTATAAGGAGGCAATCAAAGATAAAGTCTGGCGTGATTCCGTACACGACGAATACACAGCCATGGAGGATAATCATGTTTGGGATGTTACTAAGTTACCACCAGGCAAGAAAGCGATCGCCAGCCAATGGATTCACAAAATCAAATATCATTCGGATGGCACGGTCTCTCGTCATAAATCGCGCTTGGTAGCTTGTGGGAATCGGCAGAAAGAGGGTGTGGATTTCAAAGAAACGTTTGCACCAGTTGCGAAACCAAACACAGTCCGGGTCCTCTTGGAGATTATTGCAGCTAAACAATGGGAAGTACACCAGATGGATGTACACAATGCCTTCTTACATGGAGATTTAGAAGAAGAAGTTTACATGAAACTCCCACCAGGCTATGAGGATCCGGATCCAACTAAGGTTTGTCGTCTTCGGAAATCTATCTATGGTCTTAAACAGTCTCCAAGATGCTGGTTCGCAAAACTCAGTACTGCCTTGACATCTTATGGATTTGTTCAAAGCAAAGCCGATTACTCTCTATTCTGCTACAATCACGGAAAAATAAGCCTACACATACTGGTCTATGTCGACGATTTCATCATCACCAGTAATGATATTTCTACTCTTCAAAAGTTTAAGAACTATCTCAGTGAGTGTTTTCATATGAAAGACCTCGGCAAGCTCAAGTACTTTCTTGGTATAGAAGTTGCTCGCAATAAGGATGGAATTTTCTTATCTCAGCGTAAGTACGCCCTTGATATCATTGCTGAAACGGGTTTATTGGCGTGCAAGCCCTCTCCAGTTCCTATTGAATTGAATCATAAGCTCTCTAGTGAAGATGGTCCGTTATGTCCGACTCCTGTTGCCTATCGTCGTTTAGTAGGCCGCTTGATCTATCTCACCTTTACTCGTCCTGAGCTTTGCTACACCGTCCACATCCTATCACAGTTTATGAAAGCTCCAACAGTCAATCACTGGAATGCTGCACTTCGTGTAGTTCGATACCTAAAGGGGTGCCCAGGTCAAGGCGTATTCCTCCGTGCCGACAGTGACTTGCAGGTCACGGCATACTGTGATGCTGATTGGAGCACATGCCCCGACAGTCGACGTTCTCTCAGCGCTTATGTTGTCTATCTCGGGTCTTCACCTGTGTCTTGGAAGACTAAGAAACAGGATATGGTATCTATGTCGTCTGCAGAAGCAGAATATAGGTCGATGGCCTACACATTAAAGGAGCTCAAATGGTTTAAAGGTCTCCTAGAAGATCTTGGATTTCCTCATGAAGGTCCTATGCGCATGTTCTGCGACAGTAAGGCTGCTATTCACATCGCTGCGAATCCAGTTTTCCATGAGCGTACTAAACATATCGAACGTGATTGCCATTCTGTCCGCGATGCTGTCAAAGCAAAGCTCATCACCACAGTACACATCAGGACGAAGGAACAGCCGGCTGATATCCTCACTAAGGCATTGCCTTCGACTACATTTCAATATCTCATCTCCAAGTTAGAGCTTCAAGACATCTCACCTCCAACTTGAGGGGGGGTATTAGAATAAGGATATATTCCATATTGTAGTTATCTAATATTGACATATTGTCTCGATATCCTTGTATATATACATTACGTGGTAAATCAATACGAACAAGCTTTCCTGAATATTTCAAAACTGCCACAAATATCACATTTATAGTACCACTTTTCATGTTTACACTAATCACTTTTACTCTCACTTTTAATGAAGGGTAAAAGACACTTATATCCTTAGGGTTAACTAATCTAGACTTAGAGTTTAGAGTTGAGGGGTGTGGTAGGGTTTTTGGAATGTGAAATTCAAGATTCTAATAAATATATAAATATATACTTAAAAAATATAAAAAATATTAAAAAATAGTTTCAAACATGATTTTCGATTTTCAAAAAGAAAATTTGAAAAAAAAATTAAAAAAATATTTGAAAAAAAAATTATAAAAAAGTTTGAATTTGAAAAAGTATAATTCGAAAACATAAAAAAATTATTATTATTTTTTATTTTTTATTTAAATAATGATTTATTATATATATATATATAGATAATAAGAGCATAAGAGTTTTTTTTCACTTAATGAACAAGGTATTTTTGAAAATGTCTCTTAAGTGGTGGTAAAGATGAAAAGCAGTACCTTGAAAGTGGTAAACATAATATTTCCCCTTTTTATTACTAAAAAAGATTTCAATTTTTTTTTTGCAATTTTTTAAAAACTATAAAATTTTAATCATAATATTATTTTTATATATTTACAAATTTTAGAAATACTGTTTAGTTTTACTTTTTGATAATTATAAAACATTTGTATCAATTTTTTATTAATTTTATACAAGTTGTTTTGATAAGTTTTTTCCAAAAGAAATAGATACTTTTTTAAAAGATTCTATTCTTAAAAATAATTTAAAATAAACAAAATTGTTTTTTATCTTTAATGAAATCAAAATTTAAAAATTATAATTATAATAATCATGTTAAAATACAATTATTATATTAAAATAAATATGATAAAAGTATATTAAATCGATAAGCTTATAAATTTTATTTTCATAAATATAAACTATTTATGTTAAAAATATAATACAATGACAGAAGAAATTAGCAAACTATATAATACATTTAATGATTAACATATATTAAAATATTGGTAAAAAAGTAATAAAATCTAAAATAATAGTAAAAATTTATTTTTTAAAAATTATTACTTCACATGGTGCAGAAAACACTTAGTTGTTCACTTGATGTGTGTCCCACGATTAGATGGAATGTCGGTGAGCCATTAAATTTTATCCTCTCAGTTTATCTCTTAAACCTTTTCAATCCAAGACCAGTGGTGGATCTAGACAAAAGTTGTATTTCCCGTTCGTCGCTTACTACATCCGCCCATGTCCAAGACCCACAAGATTCCAAAAAAAAAAAAAGTCAGTTTCTCTCTGACCCGCTTCCCGATGCAGTCTCGTTGGGCCAAACCTGGCCTCCCTTCCGCCGTGAAACCTCTGTCACCTACCTCCGGTGATGTTCTCCTGCCTCCGCCTTACCCGCCTTACCCCCCTGACCCATCCTCATCCCTTTCTCCCGTCCAGTTTCCTCCCCTTTCTGCCACTCCAACTAAAATATCCTGATCCGCTGCCCGTAGATCCCACCTTTCTCCCCCAACTACTGAGGTCTCTGTGATTCAGAATCGGTCTCTAGAGATAGTAGACACAACTATGGTCCAGTCTTCACCAGAAAACTGTCCAATTCCAACCATCCCAAGCCAAACTGAGATTGGATCCCAAAATACTATTCCTGCTACAGGAAACCCTAGCCAAACTTCTCCTCGAGACTCAACCTTATCTCTATCTACTAACCTCCCCGACCGTCGAAATCTCCTCCCACCTTCACTCAACTCTCCTCTCCTTACTAATAAAGCTTTAAACCCTAAAACCTTCACAAATTTACCCCCTGTTATTGAAATCCTCTCCTCAAACACTATCATCCCTCCAAACCCTTCCATCTTTCCCTCTCCTTCAAACCCACCTGTTTCCAACCCTTCCCCGTCAGCAGCTGCTCCCCTGTCTCCTCCAACTCTGGCTGACCAGTTAAGAGTCAAAGGGGATAAATCTCTCAAGCGACTTGCTCCATTGCAGCTGGCAAACAATGGTAGACCTCGTGTTATCATTCCAGACTCTGTTTTTCATAAAGGAGCTGAAATGCATAAAGATTTCATTGTCTGTTATTTCAATGGCCGCCCCCCACCATTCAACCAAATCCAAAGTGTCCTCTCCCACATGTGGAGAAAGGGAAAAAAGCTTGAGATTCACAACAATCCCCGTCAGCGCTCAGCTATTGTCTGTATTCCTAGTGATTATTTGAGACAAAAGATACTTGAGAAAAACATATGGTATGTTGGTGACTCGATGTTTCATACCGCTCAGTGGTCGTCAGCTCATTCGGCGTCTACTCCTCCTCTTAGCTCCATCCAGATTTGGGCCCATCTAACCGGTGTTCCTCTTGATCTCCGTTATCAGTAGGGTCTCAGTCTTGTCGCAGGCTTAGTGGGTGAACCTAAAGAGACTGATGACTTCACTCTAAACCTAGTTAGTCTTACTTTGTCTCATGTTAAAGTAGAAGTGGATCTCACTAAACCATTACCTAGTGTAGTGGAGTTTCAGAGGCAAAATGGAGAAGTGGTTGAAGTTCAAGTTGACTATCCTTGGCTGCCTCCGACATGTTCCCATTGCAAAGAACTAGGTCATGTGATGCGCAACTGCTTGACATACACGCCACCAAAGAACCCTCCCTCTGGTACTGAAACTGCAACGAAACAAAAAGAGAAAGCTCCTATCAATGAACCTCGTAAGCACGCCTCGGGAGGAGTTCCTACAGGCAAACACTATGTTCCCGTAAAGAAAACAGTCTCTGGGTTCACTACTGGTGTTTCTAATGTTGCTTCTACCATTCCCTTGTCTGACCCTCCTCCTCCTATATCAGTTTCCTTGCCTTCTAGCCCTTCGGCTGTAAAAATAAACCTTTTCCCTAACCCCTTTTCTGTAGTCCCAAAAGAGTTGTCCTTCCCTTCCTCCCACCAAGGTCCTTCTGACAAACCTCCCAAACCATCATTAAAACGCTGCCGCTCTTCCCCTTCCCTATCACCCCCCTCACATCAAAAACCATCTTCCACCGGTTCTATAGTCCACCTTCCTCTAAACTTTCCAAATATTGGAACTTTAACCTACATAAAATCTTCCCCTTTCATTCACCCACCATCTGTCTCTAACCCATTTTTACCACTTCAAGTTAATGATTCTCTCCAGCTTTCTGGAGACCCAACCCTATATTTCTAATGAGTGCGAAACTCTTTTTGGAACATTCGTGGTTTGAATGACCCGAATAAACATAGACCATTTTCGGATTGGCTCAATAGCCATAAACCTATTTTTGGTAGTATTTTAGAAACACATATCAAGGAACTTTCTCTGGCTTCCCTCATGAGCTCTGTTTGTAGAGGCTGGCACTACACATCGAATCACCAATCTGATGAAGACGGGCGCATCATACTTATCTGGAAGGACCCTGCTAAAGTGTGTATCTTGTTGCAATCGCGCCAGATGGTCACCTGTGAGCTCATTCTGCCCAATTGCCCGCCCATTGTCTACACTGCCATATATGCTTCTAACCTCAGCGATGAACACAATGATTTATGGGCCGAGCTCTTGAATCTCCATACTACGTTTGATCTTGACTCGCAACCATGAATCATAGGAGGAGACTTCAACCAAATACTCTACAGTAGTGACCATTCTGCTTTCAATCACACCAAACACTCTACCCGGATGTTTCAATTCGAGATTGTCTTCACCAACTAGGTGTGTTTGACCTTAGATACCATGGACCTAATCACACTTCGTCAAACAAGAGACTTCTCTCCCCTGTTGCGAAGAAGCTAGATAGATGCCTCACTAATGATGTTGTGATCACCTCTTTCCCTCATGCCTTAGCTTCCTTCCTTCCCCCTGTGCCCTCTGACCACTCCACTTGCCTAATTGACCTCGCCTTTATCCTACCTAAAGCCGGTACCCAACCATTCAAATTCCTAAACTACCTATCTAAACACCCGAACTTCTTGGAGGTAGTGTCTGACTCTTGGTATCAAGGCGGAAATATCTCAGCTAACCTAACTTCACTGTGTTGGAAGCTGAAATGCATAAAGAGAAGTTTAAAACAACTAAATAGAGATTTTTCAAATATTCAGGAGAGGGTTAAAACAACTCACGGTTTGTTACAACTTGCGCAGGTACATGCTCTTACTGATCCATCACCAGAAACCTTTGAAGCAGAGCACATTCTATATGAGAAGTGGGAGTTGCTTCGGCAGATTGAGGAATGTTTCTATAGACAGAAATCAAGGATCAATTGGCTTCGTGAGGGGGACCTTAATACAACATTCTTCCACAGGGTCTGTCAAACACGTGCCAATTTCAATGCTATCAGATCGTTTCTGCTCAACACGGGTGTCCTCCTAACTGATCTGCTACTAATGAGTGTGCATGCCGTTGGCTATTTCAAAGATGTTCTTGGTCCAGATCACCCTCTGCCCCTTATGCTTCAATCTCCCATTACTTGATTCTGAGGGCTTACGGTTTTCACGTGCACGCAGCTACAAAGAGACAAAATCCTACTCATGCCTACTTCGGAGGAGATTACTAAACTCATGTTCTCTCTTAACCCGAACAAAGCCCCAGGTCCAGACGGTCTTTCCTCTGCATTCTACAAAGCTGCTTGGTCCCTGATTGGAGCAGAGTGTGTAGCCTCCATTCAACACTTTTTCAACTCTGGTTTCCTCCCAAAAACAACTAATTCCACTATCTTGTCACTGGTCCCCAAGTTTCCAGGAGCCACGCGCATCACTGATTACCGTCCAATATCCTGTCTCAATACCATCTACAAGGTTATCTCTAGACTTTTGGTGAAGCATCTGAAACCTATTTTGCAGGAATTAATCCTCCCAAACCAGACAGCATTTGTAGAAGGACGACTGCTAGTGGAAAATACAGTTTTAGCGAGTGAGCTTGTGAATGGATACCATAGGAACAAGGGCTTAATTAAAATCACCATTAAGTTCGACATCGCCAAGGCTTTCGACACTCTCTCTTGGGACTTTCTCTTCTCAGCGTTGGACAACTTTGACCTCCCAGAGGCGTTCCTTAATCTCCTACGAGCCTGCATTCGAACAACATCCTTTACTGTGGGTTACAATGGAGTGGTGAATGGGTTTTTAAAAGGTAAGAGAGTGTTAAGGCAGGGGGACCCTTTATCTCCTTACCTGTTCGTGATTGCGATGAATTGTCTGTCAATGATGCTGGATAAGGAAGCAAGGACGGGTCATCTTTCGTACCACCATCATTGCTATAAGACTAAGCTGACACACCTCTCTTTTGCGAATGATCTTCTCATCTTCATAGATGGCTCACTGGAATCGGTGCAAAGAGTCCTGCAAATCCTCCATGAATTTGAATTGCGCTCGGGCCTTGCTGTGAGTCTTCAAAAGTCTAGCTTCTTTGCATCGGGTCTCTTAGAAGCAGAAATCTCTGCTATTCAAGCTTCCACTGGAATGCCTTGTGGTATACTCCCAATGCGGTATCTTGGCGTCCCCCTTTGCACGAAGAAGCTCAATCTGGTGAATTGTGAACCCCTGATGCAGCAAATAAAGGCGCACTTCTCATCTTGGTCAGCTAAATCTCTTTCGTTTGCGGGTAGATTGCTCCTTATCAAAACAGTCATTGCTGGAGTCTCCACTTTTTGGTGCTCGAGTTTCATTCTTCCTAAAGCCTGCATAAATAGAATAAACTCTTTATGTGGCCTGCTCCTTTGGAATGGAAAAAGTGAGGGACATCAATCGGCGAAAGTGGCTTGGGAGAGGGTAACACTTACTAAAGCGCAGGGTGGACTGGGGGTAAAAGATCTTCATTCTTGGAACTTGGCATGTATTCTTAAACTGATATGGATAATCTTCTTTCGCCCGTCTTCGGTCTGGGTTTGCTGGTTCAAAGAAGTGATATTAAGAGGAGACATTAGCAACTACTGGACCATTAATCCGAGTCCCTCTTTCTCTTGGCTGGTAAATAAAATGATCAAGACAAGGAGCCATATTTACCCACTACTCAGGAGACGGTTAGGGAATGGTGAAACAACAAGCTTCTGGGTTGACCACTGGTCGCCTTTTGGTAACTTACAAGAATTACTTGGTGCCTCTACTTCTCGCTTTGGCATCCCCAGAACTGCTACGGTGGCTTCGCTCTATCACCAAGATCATTGGCTTCTTCCACCTGCAAGATCAGAGAATCAGTTAGCTCTACAGGTACATCTCACTACTATCACCCTCATTGATGAACAAGATTGTTACGAGTGGGAGGTGGCAGGAAAAACTTGTTCTCGGTACAGCACTGGAGCGGTATATACTCACCTCAAAGGCCATGTTCCTCTGGTATCGTGGTCGAAGTTGGTCTGGTTCTCTTTCGGTATCCCCCGACATTGTTTCCTAACCTGGCTTGTCATGCAGAACCGCTGCCCTACCCGTGATAGACTCCTCCAGTGGGGACTTCAGGTTGACCCCAAGTGTTTACTTTGCAACTCCAGGAATGAATCACGGAACCATTTGTTCTTTGACTGCTCTTTTAGTGGGATCGTGTGGAGATCGATTTCGGATAGGTGTCAGTTGCAGTTCACCACTACTTGGGATGCCTTGATCGACCAACTGCAGGTGGTGCGCAATAAGAATCTTCACCGGTTAACACTACTAGCGTTTCAGGGAACGATCTACTGGATTTGGCATGAGAGGAACTCAAGACTCGATAATCAAACCTTCAAAACAACAGACGTTCTCATCTCCACTATCGACAAGCAGTTGCGGAATAGGATCCAGAGCTTCCGTCACTCCAACCCTAGAGCTTCATCAGCGTTGTCTCAACTATGGTTTCTCCGTCCATAGTATCTCCTACTGGTTCCTCCTCCAACTTCATCGGTTTCTCTCCCTGTCGACTCTTTTACTGGGCCTCTATCACTGAGGTGGGCTGGACAGTTCCATTGATATGTGTTCTATACTAAACTCTACTGGGCCTTGCCCTTTTAACTATGGCCTTATAGGCATGTAAAACATTGGACCAGTAGTACGTCGAAAATTTGAAAATGTGAAATGTGAAAATTAAAAATCTTGAATTTTTGAATTTTTTAAAGAAAATAATTAATTTCGTTAATGAATATGAGTAAAATCGGGTTTTCATATTTTCATTAAATGATGAAGGGTATTGAGATTAGTGAGGGATATAGTGGATTTGTTTTTGTCATATAAGGGCATATGAGCTAATGGCTCGAAGAGAAAGCTCGTGAGCTCCAATGGCTATTCTTGGCTTTTTGGAAAGTCTTGTCCTTCATCCTTTGTAAATTTTTGTTTTTGCCCGAAGCCCTTACAATGTGCAGAAACGTCCTCTTGATTCAGCCCCAAACATGTTAATTTTACATTTTAGCCAAATCGAATATTCTAAATTTGCAGCATTGGTACCCAAGACTTCCATAAAGTGAAATTTAACTCATGATTTTCGCCATAAACTTTCAACTGTGCAATTTAGACCATGTGATATGCAATTATGCATGTCAATACAAAAAAATAAAATAATAATAATAAAATTTATCCACATGTAGATGTTCTTTCATTGTGAACACTTGATATATTATTCACAGTGTAAATGTTTATTTTTCAATTAATAAAATCAAAGAACATCACTGATGACAAAAAAAAAAAAAAAAAAAATCAAAGAACATCACTATACTAAAGGACATGACATAGTTCAAAATGGTTTCGTTCTTTGATTTCAATTGAAATACTTAAAAGAAAAGAAAAGAAAGATTAGAGAGTCAATGAACTAAAGTGATCACTAACACAATCTAAAGAGTCACTAAATCAAAGCTACGGTGTATACACTCGAGTGTTCATGCTCCGGTATACACACTTTGGTGTGCATATTCAAGTTTACACATTCTGGTGTACATGCTCAAGTGTACATTCTCTGTTTTACATGTTCGAGTATACATGATCCAGTGTACATTCTTGAGTGTACACACAACGGTGTATATGCTTTAGTGTACATGCTTCAGTGCACACTCTTCGGAAAATATCAAAAGAAGACTTAGAAAATAAGATGTTTGAATTGCGATGTATTGTTATTTAATTATAGTTCAAGTGTTTTACAAATTAAGGTTCTTTATTACTATAAAATTATGGTAATAGTTATTAACACAAATTTAACTTATGTAACAAATAGATTTTCATGTATTATTATAAAATAGATACATATTTACATGTTTCTACTTTGAATCGGTTTTTTCGGTTTATTCAGTTTAATCGGTTATATACCAAACAATATCCAAATCCTACGGTTTTTATAAAATTATATCCATTCGGTTTATATGGTATATACCAAAACCAAACCATATTATCTATTTCGGTTCGGTTTGGTACGATTCGGTTTTACCATATTGAACAGCCCTAATCTCAATCAATGGAGATATTACTTTATAAATAATCTTGACAGCTAACTTGTGGATTAGTTTTGCTAAAAAACGGGAATTAGTTTGCATTCTCCCAAAAAAATAATGCACACATTGCTAACATCGTTTAGATATATGAATGGAAAAGCTTTGTTTAACTTCCAGTTAATTTAGTTTACCACCATCAAAAAACAAAAATCCCTTTTTTATTATTTGAGGAGCATTAATTTAAACTAATATTGACCTCATGTGTTATTAACCAAATTGTTATTTCTTAGGTGTCAACACTAGAATCATTCTCACACCCTTTAACTAAAAACTCTCTCCTCATTAGACTAATTACATATATCGTCATTATTCATTACAATATAGCTTAACATAATATATTATATGACTCATATCTATATAACCGATAACTCATTTGATCATTAATTACCCATTTCTCACGCGGCCTCCTTCGTATTAATAAAAAGTCTTTTTATTATTGATTTTCGTAGTCTCCTTATGTTTCTATATTCATCAAGTAGATACAAATATATTAGTAAAAGTAGTATACCACAGGTTTTAGTTCAAGAAATATTTCTCATCTATCTCGAGAGGCCTATCATCTTTATAATATAAGTACAAATAAAAATCGAATATAGCTCGAAACGCCTATCATCTTTGAAAATATAGAAATCTCAAGTATAAATCTGTTTTTGTATAAGTAAGAAGGTTCGTCTCACTTAAATGATATCAACTATAAAGCAATTTCAATATCTTCAAAATATAGAAGGAGCTATATGACTGCTTGATCTATACGGTTTGTATTAATTTTCTTATTTCGGAAGTCCTTATTGTCCAATGGTCATATGTTCTTTTTTTTATATCAACCTCACATATATAAACTCATTATAGGTATAGTTATATTGAATATATAAAAAAAATGTATTAAGCTATAGCCTTGACCGGTTAGCTACGTATGTTATTATGTTGAATTTGAAAAATTTATTAGTCCGCTTGGACAAATTAAATTTAGATATCAATTCGAAATTTTTATTGATTGTCTTTTTAAAGTTATTAAGTATTTATCGGTAATTACGGTTGTATTAAAGAAAGTTAGATTATTCTGATTGGACAAATTAAATTACATATCAATTCCTAATTTTAATTGATCGATTTTTTATAATCATTAATCATTCATCTGCAATTACGGTTGTATATAAAGAAAGTTAGATTATGTATCCAGATTTTAAAAATTATATCACATGATTTTGTTGTCTAAATATCATCCCGAAATTGAAGGTGATATCATTACAAGTGTTTAAAAAGAAAGTGAATTGATTACATCATTTGTGTAACATAGTATTTACCTAATATGATTTATTATATCGTGTGTTAAGGCAAGCTTTTAAGGGGGATTGGAGAGCAAGTTTTGTGATAATAATTAATGAAGATTTTATATAATATCGGTGAGATTGATTTCAGAAGATTAACACATCATTTTACGTATATAAATATGTAGCCTTGAGTTTTTTGTTGTTTTTCTTTCTAGGATTGCAAACCTAGAGTTCTAAAGACATTTTTCACATCAGTTGTGGTTTTAGGAGTTTTTAATTTGTTTCTTTATAATTTGTTGTTTGCGTATTTTATTATTCTATTACCAATGTTTTGTTTCATATTTTAATCATAAATTTTTTTTATTTTAAATTCATAATAAATTTATTTAATTTTGATTAGGCTTAAAGATTTATTTCCATATAATATACTTCGATTGCACTTAACCAGTTACACAAGTTTTTTGGGAAAAAGAGCTACATTATATAAATCTGCATAATTTCGTTTAATATTTTATTATATCTAATATTTGTGACTATCTTTTTACTTTATAATATCTATAGATTAACGTAATAATCTCTTTTAATCTCTCATTCCGCGTAGGAGGCGGATTATTACCTAGTATTTTTTAAAAATAGATTGAATGTATTTGGTCAGCCAAAATTCAGATTCGTTTCTTAGCAAAAGAAAAAAATTCAGATTCGTCGCTTTCTATATATAAATTATATATTTATCTAAAAATACATTCCAATACGTGCATATATGTACGAATATAAAAATATTATATAATATAACTTATATTAAGAGAATCGTGGAGAGAGAGTAAACGTAAAAAACAATAAAATTTGTAAATTATAAAGTAGGTTACTTTTTATTATTTGATTTGTTTTTAAAAATCAAAATGGCAAAGCTGTGAATATCTGTATTTTATAGGAGATGTAGAAACTTTTACAAGACTTTTGTATTGGGTCAAAAAAGTAGGTTCTACTCTTTGCAGATAAAAACTAGGCATGGGCATTCGGGGTCCCAATCGGGTTTCGGTTTTATCTATTCGGGTTTTGGTTTTTCGGGTTTATCAAAATCAACCCCATTCGGGTTATATAAAAGTTCGGTTCGGGACCGGTTCGGGTTCTATCGGGTTCGGGTCGGGGTTAGTAAATCTTCAAAAAACCGGTATAACCCATTGTACTTTCGGGTTCGGGTCCCAATCGGTTCTTCGGTTTAAAAATACTTGATTTGTACCTATTTTGTAACTAAAACATAAATGAAATCGGTTCTTCGGATTTAAAATACATGATTTGTACATATTTTAATAGCCAAAACATAAGTAAAATCGATTCAAAAATAAGAAAAAACATCAAACGGTGATCATTCAAAATCAAGCGAAAGATAAACATAGTTAGTGATAGAAAAAAACAGATAAATGAAATCATAAAACAAAAATAAGTTCTCATGAAATGAGAAACATTATTCAATAAAAACAAAACCAAAATCTAAAAACTTCATGCATCAACCGCCACATTCCAGCATCAACCTTCATGTAACAGATAATTATTTTAGAAATTCAATAATATCTTAAAGTTATTTGGATACATATTAAGAATTAAGATCATATTTGGTAGAAGTTTTTTTGTGATTTTAAATGTTTCGGGTTCTATCGGATATCCATTTAGGTCCGGATTCGGTTCGGATAATACCCATAACCCAAAATACCAAAAAACAGGATCCATTCGGTATTTATGTCGGGTTCGGATCGGTTCGGATTCATTTTTATCGGATCGGATTCGGTTCGGATTTTCGGATTCGATTTATTTGCCCAGCCCTAATAAAAACTTGGCATGAACCATATCTCTAATTAATAATTTACTCACGTTCCGCACTTCAATTTTTTTGAATGGTATACCAAAAACTTCATTAAGTACATTGAGTAAGGAGCATTAGGAGAGTATTAACATTTTGTAAATATCTTTTTAAATAGTTTTCTAAAAACTGTTGATTGGATAATAAAAATCTTAATGCTTATGATAATGTTTTACCAATCAAGACCTAATAAATTTACCTTTTTTACCATTTCACTGATCGTGGGAAAAAATATTTGAGATGTTTTTGCAAATGAATATATTATTTTTATATTTTTAAATATTTATGGGTTTTTACTTACAAAATTTTTATAGATTGAAAATATTTTTACTTTTTTATTTTCAAAGTAGATGACAGAAAACAAATTCAAAATAAAATATATTAATTATTTAATTTTAAAGTTGGA
Organism: Brassica napus; assembly: GCF_020379485.1. Taxonomy (NCBI): domain Eukaryota; kingdom Viridiplantae; phylum Streptophyta; class Magnoliopsida; order Brassicales; family Brassicaceae; genus Brassica; species Brassica napus. The sequence goes on along the minus strand of NW_026015992.1, from coordinate 194,769 downwards.
GAACCAGTATTTTTTAGTTTTCGTATTTTTGTCTAATTTTACTTTAAACAACATATATCAAAATACTTACAAGTGTAACGAAAGAAAACTAAATGAAAAAAAAAATTATTCACATTTTAGCCTCACCATAACAAAAAAATAGTTAGTTCAGGTTAAAGGAATTGTTGTAACTCAATATGTCTAAAAATAAATTATTAAATTCGTTTTAATTCTTATAAATAAAATATATGTTAAACTAATTATAAATATATATTCAGAAATTAATAGGATGAATCAAACTAAATATAAATTAAAACAAGATGATTATAATATATTTAAAACCAAAATCAATTGTGACTGAGATAAAAAAAAATACAGCCAATGTACTGAAAAAGAAAAATGAATTAATCTGGATTTTATAAATGAAATCACATATTTGAGTATTTTTTATACCTGTATATTATAAAATATTTAGAATTAATCAACAAACAAAAGTTACATATTAATAATTATAATTTAATTATTTTAAAAATATTTATATCCATGCATAAACACGAAAATCACCTAGTTTAGAATATTTTTAAATACTTTATCTGCATCAATCACCATGTATGTATATTATTTCAAATTTGTCTTTCTATTGGTGATGGCTTTGTTTCCGGAGAAATTATTTATTTCCTCCGGCTTTTATGTCTGATTTGTGTCTCCTTGCTGTAAAATAACTTGTTCAATATAATCATCCTTGATGTTCAAAATAGACAGAGTAGAGATGTATGGAGATGATCATGTAAATGGATGGAAGCGTTTGTCTTCATGGAAAGACTGCCGAGACATGTGACTTCTTTCCTGTTGTTTATTCTTTTTTTTGTCTTTTCCTGGTGAACCACATGAACTAATATGCGAAGATGAAAACTTTTGAATCCAATTTTGACTTGTTACTATCTTTTATGCAAAATGTCAAACATGTGCGCATCTTTTTTGTTGCTTCACGCTAAAATAATCATAACGAAATCAAGATGATTACTGACCAAAACATAAAAATATAGAAAAAATAAAAGAGGCAACTATGGCTGGAAACAATCCTTCACTGGGCCAAAGTATAAACATAATTCATTTGACCTAAACCAGCCCATATGGAAGATGATATTGCCTTAAGTACAACTACCCAGACTGGGACAACCTATTATTTTATCAAAAGTGGTTCAGAAACCAGAAGAATAGAGTGTATTTAAACCGCGCTTCGTGGTCTGGTAGTAAAGGAACCTCGGCTGAGGTGTTCGCCATTACGAATTCGAGCCTCGACCACATCGGATTTAACATGGTTTCCGTTTGGTCTCCAGGACCTTCTTCGCCAGTTTCGGTTGGACGCGGTGGGATAGTCGGATTCAATGATAAGTCCGGATATCTGGATTATAAAAAAAAAAGGAGTGTGTTTAACTTGGGATATATATCATGATTTAATGCTTTGTAGAAACTGTGATCCGGCTTGGAACAACGTTGTCTCTTCTAGATTTATTGGATAATGATATTTATTTAGCAGATAGTATATCTTAGAGATATATCCGAATTGTATAAGATATACACGTATTTAGATTTGGCCTAATCATGTGGGTTAGCAAAGTTGTATAAACAGATCGAGATATCAACTGTACACAAGTTGTTCTGTTATTTACAAGATACAAAGTATGGATTATCGATATTTTGGAAAGTGTTCACGTGTGTTTGAACATTAAACAACTTATATTCCTCTGTAGATGAAATTAATTGCTCACACATGTCAAAAATCAACTCGACAAGATTTATGTCTTCATGTACGGAAGACACAAATATTTTATGATTTTCAGAGAATATATGTTTCCCTCATAACATATTAACATTTACTTACTAGACTATTTCCTAATGTGCTATAGACAAATCCGATCACTTATGCTGACATGAGGATTTGGAAGAAACAAAAAAAACAGAAGAAAGAAAAGTTTCTGCGTGTTCAAAAAAAAAAAGAAAAAGTTTCTGCTGAAATTTTTATCCAAAAAAACACCAATCCTTGAAATTATTGGATTCGTGATTACAATCTAAGAAGTGTCAAAAACGACAAAGCTTTATTGGTCTTATACTTGGAAATGAGAATCAACACTAGGTGTTAAAAGCAAACATCTTTTTTATCTTGAAACGTCTTCTAACACAAAATCAACCAATTAGCATTCACAGTATCAACATAAAAAGAACACAACCATTTGCCCAAAGAGCAATATGAAAGTGAAAGTTTATTGAGTTGGTATTTTTATCTGTTTCAGTAACTCCTCTGAATATCCAAGCGTAATAAGTAACAGCATTTTTTTTTTAAAGATTGCAACTTTTTCAAGAAACAGGGGCATCACCTAATCAATCAGATCACAAAGCTATAGGAAGGATCAAAAGTCAATCAAACGAAGCTGATCGAAGATCATCAGAAAGTAGATATGGGTTCGTAGGTGTTGGAGTAGAAGGAATCAGAAGGAGGTATACTCACAAAACTCCATAAACAGAGAAGGAAACGACCCAACTCGTTCAACGGGTAGCAAAACGCCATGTCCACAAGCTCCCTTGTGTTGATCCTCTGCGACGGCGGAACCCTACAATCAGCTGCCATGTGTCGATGGAGACGTCGGCTACAGCCACAACCACCGCACTGTTGAACACCATAACCAAAAGATTCTTTCTCTCTCTCTCTCTCTCTCTCTCTCTCTAGTTGGTTTGACTTTGGTCTTGAAAACGTTTCGTGCGTCTTGCTACTAAAGTATTTGAATGTCCTTTTGGGACGTTGAGCACCTTTTCTACCGGATAGTTCTATAAATTAATAATATTGGACTATAATTTTTAATTAATTTATAGACTTATTAACATATAATATATGTTTTTTATAATATAAGAAAAATAATTGACTTACCGTATATAGATTTATTAAATTTTAGAAACTCGACTTCTATATAGTTTTTATTATATTTTTATATAGATTAAATATGTTTCATAGAATTTAAAAAAAATTTAGATATAATTTTACTTAATAGTATCAAAATATATTGAAATGTTAAGAAAAAATAGAAATGAACTACATTGTGAATATAAAACAAATAATATAAAATTTTGTTTATACTTATACAAACTGTATGTATATGAATTATTAATTTATGATTTTAATGAGACCATATATTTACATAAATTTTTTATTATCTTATTATTTTATCGATTTTTGTTATATATTAAATAGGCAATTCAAAACTGATTTTTTTATTAATTTATCATGTTTTAATATATCGAGTATTAATTTATAGAATTTTTATTGTATAATGTTTTGTTATTTTATTTTAATATACAGTTTTCATATTTACTAAAAGCAACCGAAAAGTTCAAACCTTTGAACTAGTCCTGGCTTTTAAACGAAAAATCATAAAGAAAACAGAACTAAACCCAAATTAAAACGAACCAATATTCACAGTTACCCGAATGGTTCGTTTCTCTATGCCAAAACAAACCTCAGTTGAACCGGAACCAAATAAATACTTCCTCTATTTCATATTATAGGTAGTAGCTTTAGTAAAAAAACTGTTTCACAATATAAGTAGTTTTCATGATCCATTCTGGTGATTCTCGGATGGGTCAGAGAAAGATCAAGATAGCTCTGGACAAGGATGGTTTATCACGTTAGAAGGCTTTGATGTACCAATGGAGACAAGGAATACGAGAGATACCCTTTCCCCTACATTCGGAGATAAAAGCGCTCATATGGGCAATTGAGTGCATGAGAAATTTACGGCAGTTTCATGTTATATTTCAACGGATTGTTCTCAATTGGTGAATATGGTTTCAGAACTAAAAGAATAACCAGCATTTGCAAGTTACTTGGAAGATATCAAGACTCTGAAAAGAAGCTTCACTCACTCAGAGTTCATTCATATACCCCGAACGCATGATAAAATGGCGGACAGTCTGGCACGCAATGCCATGAAACAACCGTCATTCGTCGTTCATATGGATGTAGAGTTACATTTTTGGTTTGTAGATTCTTAACTGAGTATGTTTATATTGATGACAAAATGTAGTTTTCATATTTCAATGTAATTTTTTTTCTCACCTATTCAATATTGTGTTACCGATTAAATAAGTTAATTTTTTGAAACTTCCGAATTAAAGGGAGAGAGAAATTCATTCACTTGATTATACAAATCACACAACACAAAGGAGACAAAGTAAGATTTTATTAAAGGCCAAATTAGAGTTTATAAGTTTTCAACGAAACTTAAGCCACATCTTCCTCTTCCACATTGATATATCATGGTTTTCTGGGGTTTTAACAATAATATAAGTCTTGTTTTAGAGTTTTAATGTATATTTTGAGTCGTTGTAGGTTCATGTACGTTTTGGACAAATTTGAAGATTTTTGAGCATTTTAGAACATGATCAAAATTGCACTGAAAAGACCAAGTTGAGAGATATCTATGTACCTAGTGTGGATTGACACCATCGATACTCGACACCCATCGTGGACAATAAAATTTCACGAGTTTTTAATGAAGTTTCAAAAATTGCAATTTGTCCCAAAAGTTTTATTTATTTCCAGCAAGTCCCTGATGTTTTATAGACATATATCTATTATTTTGAGCCATTGTTTGGGTAAAGATTTATTTTGCATGATGCTTTGAGGTTGGGAGCTCTGGGAAGCCGAAAGAATCTTTCTAAAGCCATGTTTTTCTCTTTAATATAATTATGCAGACGTTATTATTGATCTTGTGTGCTTTGAATATATCGCGATTCGCGAAGAGTATGATAATCCCTAACTATATCCATTTCAAGCCATCTAATGTCTATCTTACTCACTAGTCTGTTCTTATGGGGTTTATATATGGTTTTTTTTCTATTTCAGTTAATATTGGAAGTTTGGTAGCACATGATCAAGAAGACCATAAGCGATATCAATAATTATTAAAACCTTGCACCAACGCAATGGTCTATTTAAAAGTCACGCATAAATGGGATGGAGATGGTAAAAGAAATGTTCCGTTCAATGACACACACAAATACATGACTACATGTATACATTCTCGATAGAGTTATTAGCAATAGCCTTCAAAAGATTTTATTAAAACGATTCTTGTCCATCAAAAGGTATATATCAATATGTTACGTGTTCTTCCTCGCAGAGTAGGCACAGTAAGCTGCCACTCCAGCAAACGCAGCAGCCGTCACTACAAGTTGACAAACACAACACAACTTAATTTAGTTAAATCAGATTGTAATGGTTTAATTTTGGAAATAGTTAATATTGAAGATATAAAGCCACAAACCTGAAGCAATAACAGCTGAGTTGTTACTATCTTTCAGTTTAGTAACCACACAGTTTGATTCAAATCTCTTTCGATGACGTTCTATATCTGCAGACTGCGCCATTAGGTATACCAAATCAGTCATTAGAAGATGAACAAAACATACTATGAATATTACCAAAGTGATGAATGAATCAATTTACCGAGAGTTTGCCAACAATCATATGAGCTTTGTAGAAAATATCCTTAACATCATCATCATCACCCCAAGCATCTTCGAACTGATTGATCAAATCTTCAGTTACAAGCTCAACACCTCTCTCTTTAGCTTTCATAGCAGGCTGCCAGATCTCAAGAACCCTACAAACCCTTTAAGAGAAAGCTTATGTGGAATGTCAAGCTGTATAGGCTTCCCTTCTGACCCCATCCCAATACTTTGGAAAGGAAACGGCATCGTCTTATAGCCGTCAAACGCAAGATTCATAACGGGAGTTCTATACGGAAACGTGGAGTCCACGAGACGTTTCATGATGGCGTCGACTTCAGGGGAGATGACTAGGTCGTTGTATACCCAAACTGCGATTAAACCTCCTTCTTTGCGGAGAACACGTTTGACTATGTTGTAGAATGGTTGGAGATCGAAGTAGTGAACGGCTTGTGCAGCGACGATGAGGTCAACGGAGTTATCTCCGCCGACTAGAGCGACCATTTTGTCTTCGGACAACTCTTTTGGAGTGTGATGGTAGCTGATTCGCTCATGTTTCACTGCTCGTTTCAGTTGTGCTTCGTTTATGTCTGTAGCCACAACTTTCTCGAAGTACTCTGCGAGCTGTAGTTAAACAACAGAAGAAGTTATGTTAACTTCACGATCTAGTTCTTGTGTCATCATAATGATCTAGTGAAGATAAAAAAGTAAACTTTTAGACAGAAGAAAGAAGAAGCTTACACCAATGGCGGCTTGACCATTTCCAGTACCGACATCCCAAGCCAATTTGTGTTGACCGGTTCGAGCAGCAAGCTTCGTGAACCAGTCGATCGGGTACCTTGGCCTTGCGTTCTGGTAAGCATCCGCTAGTTTATCAGACAAAGCAGCCATTCTTTTTTCTTTCTTGATCTCTCTCTGTTATTCTTGTTCTTGATCTTGTCTTGCTTATTACATTTTGGGAATTATACACTGATCTTTATATGGAATGGAATGGAACCAAGTCAAAGTTGACAAAGTCAGATCTGGCGACGAGTCTTCTTCTTCTTAACCCACGAGTTGGTCTTTCTTCCATATTCTTAAACCAAATGAATGTTTAAAATATCTCGTCTGTACATTGTTGACTTTTCTTCCGTGTAATAACGGGCCTATTCATTTAGTACTATCTGCGTTTTTAAGGTGCTGAACTAATTTTTATTCGAAAATTATTTACTAAAAATTAGAGATTTATACATATATTTTTATAAAACAATTATTTTTAAAATATAGATAGAGATTTATACATATATTTTTATAAAATACTTGGTTTAAAAATATAGATAATCAAACTGGAATTTATTTAAATATATTTTTATGAAAATAAAAACAATTCTTTTATACATATATATATATATACTTACCTATATTTTAAAGCTTAAAATTTATAATATTTTTTTTAAATATCAGTCAAAATTTATTTTATTATAATATAAATTAATTATATCATTTAATATATCTCATACTTAATAAATATTCTGTAAAAAATATAATTTGTAAAAACATAACAAATAAATGTACCGTATTTATTATAATTTAATATTAAAATATATATATATATATATTAAATAAAAATATATTATTAAATGTAATTTTGAAAAATATATATTTAAAAGTTTCTTTTAAGACATCTTATTTTGAAAATGTTTAAATACTATGTTAGGCTTGATTGTATAGTTAATAAGTTAGTTATAGAGAAATAATTAAAAGTTAAACAAATATTGTATAACGATTTAACTGGATATTTAAAAAATATTAGTGCTTCTTTTTAATTAATAGTATAAATGATCTGTAATGTAGCTTGTGGGGCCTATAATACTATTTTGGACCTTATTAATATTTAGCTTTAGTGATATTATAGGCATAAACTTTTTAGAAAATGGACAAAATAATTTGAACTTTTAAATTTAAACCAAAAATATCTCTTACTCACAAAAACACAAATTTAATCTTCAACTTTCATTTGAGAACAAATAAATCACATATTTTCTTTAGCCAAACTATTTTACTCCCCTAAAAATCAAGCATTTGGTTCTATTAATTATAGCTAACAGTTGACTTTGCCATAATCGAGATAACTTGTTCAACATAATTATAAAAATACATTAGTGTAAAAATTGAAGATTAAAACGATTTCTTTAAAAGTAGTTTACTTAAATTTATATCTTTTTCATCTTAATTATAATCACTTACTTAAGAATTTTTCTAAATGTTTTAAACAAACTTAAAAATATTTTTTTAAAAATGAATCATATAATTCAAATAAATACGATGATAAGCAATGAATGAGCCATAATAATAGAATAACCGTTCATTGTAAGAAAAAAGCAATGAATGAGCCACAAACGACGAACCATAACCTTAACATCCCTTCCGTTGGGGCGCTGGACCTCTTTCGGGGGATAGTTGGGAATGTGGCTGCCCAGATACCAGAGTTATCAAAAAAAAAACGACGAACCATAACCAACAAAATTAAGATATGAATATAGAGGTCGAAAACCACATTCTAATAGACTAAAGACCTACCCAAAAAACATGCAAACATAATAAGAGAAAAGACATAATTTCGGACCGACAGCAGCTACGAGAGCTCATTCTATCGAATACAAAATGGAGAAATACAATCTTATCCTAGAGAAATGGAAGATCAGTAAAACGAGAGAGAGAGAGAGAGAGAGAGAGAGAGAGAGAGAGAGAGAGAGAGAGAGAGAGAGAGAGAGAGAGAGAGAGAGAGAGAGAGAGAGAGAGAGAGAGAGAGAGAGAGAGAGAGAGAGAGAGAGATAGTCACGTCTCACTCAAATTCTCATATGTAAATTTAAACTAAATTTTGAAGCGTGGGACTATTTTTTGTTTACAAATTTATTAACTTGTTTGTTTGTTCGCTAATAGATTTATTAAGCATGGGTGTTCGGTTTTGGTTTAGTTCCAGTTTTCTCTTTTTAGTTTTGGTTCGGTTCTTGTTTGGTTGTAATTTTTGGTTTTTCGGTTCAATAGATATAAGAACCGTTAGTTTTTTTATGAATTTGGATTTGGTTTGGGTTTTGTTCGGATAACAATGTTAAGAATCCGATAAAATTTCAAGTTCAATTAGGTTCAAGTTCAGTTTCCATTTTTCGGATAATCTTGAATAATTCAGATAAAAAATTATATTTTAAACATTTTGGTAAAATACTGGATGAGCAATTCTCATACATAGATAATTTTTAAGTTTTGGTCACAAAAATAGACCACAAAGAAGAAAATGACTAAAATATTTCATTTAATAGGTAAAATGACACTAATACCCTAGATATATATAAAAAAAAAATAAAAAAAAAAATTATAGTTTTAGATTATGTTTTCAAATTCGAACTTTTTTTTATAATTTTGTTTTGAAATTTTTGTTTTTCGAAATTTTTTTATTTTTTCAAATTTTCTTTTTGTAATTCGAAAATACTTTTTGAAACTATTTTTGTAATTTTTATTTTCAAATTTTAATATTTATTTTTTATTTTATAAATTTTTAAACCTCAATTCAAAATCCCTACCCCTTAACTCTAAATCCTAAAGTTTAGATTATTTAATCCTAGGGATATAAGTGTATATTTACCTCTTTAATGAAACATTTTGGTCATTTTGATTCTTAGAGTTTATATTTGTGACATAAACGTTTTTAGTGCTATTCTAGGGTATTTCTCATACTGGATACATTTAAATATTTTGGATAAAATATTTTTGGAATTCGGTTCTTTCGGAGAATTAGGATAATTTAGAATATTTTGGATAAAAAATATTAGGATAATTCAAATTTTGGATAGTTTAGTTTATAAATTGCATTTTAGAATATTTGATAATTATAAGAGAAGGTTACGCCAAAAGATACATTATGACTTCTCTTTATGCCTAAAGACACATTGCTTTTTGGAGCACTTTGTCTGTACGGAACCTGTTTTATGAGACAATTATGCCCTTTGTTTTTTATTAAAGAAGTAACAGAAAAGAAACTTAGTTTGTAGCGTGTGGTTTTGTTGGCAATAAATGCTACCTTAATTTTGAATGTGTTGTAAATAACCAGATGAAACTAAACTGATAATGGTGTTTATATTTATTAGTAGAAATATTTATATAATATTGTATGTGTATGTTCACGTGAGAGAGATAATGAAGTCTTTCATGTTTCTTCTCTTATGTTATTATACTTACAAAAGAAAGAAGGGAATGACCCTATTTATACATGTATCAAGTCGGTGACTTGATTAACTTGGAGGAAAAGAAAGAACATTAAAGCTTACATCTGGATAATGACTACATTATTTTCAGTAATAAGACAAGTATCTCTATGAATAATCATCCTTTTATAATACTTCCCCTTGATTATTCATCTTGTATCACGTAGTGCCTCGTTAAAAACCTAATCACGGAAAAATCCTGTAGGATAAAAACCGTGAACAGGAAAAAAGAGTACACTGCCGTAATCTTCCCCTGAGAATAGTGGACTTAGCTTTTTCTTCAAAGGTCACGCAAATGCCGCATTCCGATACTGTAGACGTGTTTTTGGAATGTTGTAGTTGGAAGAGCTTTGGTGAACAAGTCAGCCGGATTTTCGCATGACCGTACATACTCGATGTCCACTTCTTTATTTTTCTCGAGCTCTCTTATGTACGAGAAAAATCTTGGAGGGATGTGCTTTGTTCTGTCACTCTTAATGTTGCCTTCTTTGAGTTGAACGACACAAGCCGTATTACCTTCAAATATTTTCGTCGGCTCTTTAACTATTCCGCTTGATTTTTGAATATGGTGACTCATTGACCGAAGCCATACTCATTCTCGACATGCTTCGTGAAGCGCAATACTCTCTGCATGATTCGAAGATGTCGCAACTAGAGTTTGTTTCTGGGACCGCCAAGAGATCGCGGTTCCACCAATTGTAAAACCATATCCGGTTTTCGTTCGACTTTATAAATGGCATGTATCTGCAAAACCATACCAAACTCGGAGTTTCTAGGTAAACCAATTCTGAATCAAAATGTACCTTGGATAGAACTGACATGTTCTCAGCGCCATTCTAATTTTCATAAATAGAAAATGAGCTGTATCTTGCAAAGACATTAGTGTCTAAAACTATATTTTATCAAATACAACTTGCAAGACATATAAGCTCACAAATGCTTTATTAGCATCTCCAAAGTACTTATTTATATAAGATCTTACCTGGATCTTTTAAACATCTCTTTAAACATCGAGAGATCTATTTACCATTGGAGTACTCAAAGGAGTCGCTTTATTCATACAAAAACGTTTTAATAACCTTTTCGTATGATTTGATTGATGCACAATTATTCTTTCTCGGAGATGCTCTATCTGGAGCCCAAGACAAAACTTTGTCTTGCCGAGATCTTTCATTTCGAACTCCTCTTTCATATGAGTTCGAGCATCATCAACCTCCTTTTGAGTTCCAATTATGTTCAGGTCATCTACATATACAGCAATGATCACAAAGCCAGATGACAATTTCTTTATAAAAACGCATGGACATATCGCATTATTAACATATCCCTTTTTCAAGATATATTCACTTAAGCGATTGTACCATATGCGTCCGGATTGCTTTAATCCTTATAGTGATCGCTGTAACTTGACCGAACAAATCTCCCTGGATTTTTCTTTCAATGCCTCTGGCATTTTCAATCCCTCAGGGAGTTTCATATATATCGTTATCCAAACGATCCATACAAATATGCAGTCACAACGTCCATGAGATGCATCTCAAGATTTTTAGACGCCGTTAGGCTCATCAAAAATCTAAACGTAGTTGCATCCATTACCGGGGAATACGTTTCCTCAAAATCAATTCCCGGTCTCTGAGAAAATCTTTGGGCAACTAATCAGGTTTTATATCGTGTTACTTTTCTCACGAATACCCACTTATACCCAACAAGATTTATATTCTCAGGCGTTATGACTATAGGTCCAAAGACATTCTTTTTATTTAAGGAGAATAATTCAATTCGAATGGCCTTATGCCACTCCTCCCAATCGTGTCTTTTTAGCATTCTAAAATGGACCTTGGATCGAAATCATCACTTTTATGATCGATCTCTTTGGACACAGAAAAGGAGAACATTCCATCAACATCTTTTACCTTATAACTTATTATCAAGGGTGTAGTTGATGGAAATCTCATACTTTTCTGTTCCCTTCTCGTCATTTGGATAATATTTATTTGGTTCATCTTGAACCTCTTCATCTATGCCTTCTTTCAGACATTTTTATTATCAGGTTCTTCTGGAACCTTTCTGCTTTGCTCAATAAATTTTTTTTCTTTCGGGGATTTTTATCTTTAGAACCCGCTAGTCTTCCCCTCTTTAACTGAACCCTAGGTTCGTTTATTTTGTTACCATCAGTTTTTTTCTTTAGGAACATCAACTCTGGATGGAACATTTTCTGCTGGTATATCATGTCGTATCTGTGAACACATTTGGTAACTGGTTTGCCAAATTATGCAAATGCACAATTTCCTGAACTTCCAGCTCTCTTTGATTTGTAGGAGGACCAAAGTGTAACAACGAATGTGTACACCATGTAATTTATTTAGGAATTTCTCAAATTCTTCCCCCTAACGCTGGAAATTCATCCTCCGGGAAATCGTGCCGTAAACATATCACCAGTTACTGGTTCAAGATACCTTATATACGGCTTGTTCTAACTCTTCCAGAGTTTGATACATTCCCGAGAGTATATTTAACTCTCCAGGGACTACTAAATATCAAGATGTATCCAAGTCATTTTTCTCCTGCCAGACATTTCAATATATTGCATCTATTTTAAATTTTCTCCAGTGACCTCGGAACAAGCCGTTTTTCATACCTCAAGGTCATCTTTCATTTCCTTCTTTGGAGAAATATATACCTTGGACTTTTGGTCCAAAAATCTCTCGTTTTTCTAACGAGCTTTATATCGAATTGATGGCCAATCAATTCACTCTACCCTCATACATAGAGGTAGATTCATAATCCTTATTTATGTAGCGCTTTTTTTATTTTATTGTCGACAATCTATTTTCTCTTTAGTTCCATCTTTTTATCCGTACTGATATGGTTGATCGAGATCTCTTTATCTCATCAATGATTTACCCAGGTACCTGACTGTTATATTAACCATATTAACGGTCTCATCATGAGATTCATCCTCTATTTATATTTTTACTCCTTTTCGAGGACTCTTTGGAACCAAAGTGGTCTATCACGTTTCTAGCGTGCCATAGACTCATATATCGTCCGTTTTGGACACTATTTTCTTATTGGAGCATTTTCAGCTGGAATATGAGATTTCATTATTTCATCAAAATGTCTGGCATGCATTTTGTAAATTGATTATTCTACTTTTCATTGTAATCCATTTCACATATCTCATTCCATCAGCTTATCATATGCTTCTAGCAAACTTGCGAGCATATTTCTAAGTATCCATATACTTTATCCCTCTGGATTGTATGTCTTTATTAACACCGATCATGGGGATCATCTTACTTGAATTTACTTTATCAAGTTCTTTTTCAAGTGCGAACATAATTTCTCAATGTTCCACTCACTAGGATTCTTTAATTCTCCCCCTCGAGATGATGACACTCCATGTCTAAAATCTCGTACTGAATCCCACTCTAGAACCAATAACATATTCAGTTTTCCCATTTGGGATGAATTATGTTTCAAATTCTTTAGAGTGAGATCTTAATTTGGGGTCTGCTTAAAAAAATCACATATTGTGAAGTTGTTTGATGATTCATCATCCATGATGGTTTCCTTTATTTTCTTTTAAGACATGCTTTATATGAAAAATTTCTGGTTTTTCAACATTTCACAATAATGTCGATAACATTATTGGAGATGGCTATATATCAGTAAACTCCAAATTTACCACTCATTTATAATTTTGCCATCTTTTTCTTATGCATGTCTTTTCATCATAAGCTCCTCTAGAACTAATAGTATCTTTTATAGTAATTATACTTACTTATTTTGAGAGAGGAGAAATAGTTGTTACCTTTATTAGTCATGTACGATGACCCAATATCTGCCAGATATATCTATCTTCATTCTGAATCTTTAAATCTTATTCAGAAAGATAATTCTCATATCACATCGATTTTATTTTTATTTTCTGGACCAACCAGAAAATCTGAATCATCAAGATGAGTATTTAAGCTATGAAAGATGGTTCGGGCTCATAAGAGACGAAGTTTAATATACTTCCTTTCTCTTTTCCTTTTTGATTCTCGATATAGATCGGCTAAATATTTGGTATACGACAACTACGTATCCAATTTTCTTTCTAGCCGTATCTATAACCTTTTATGTTTGCCTTTTATCACCCGACCACTTTCATTTTCGTGGAAGTTCTAATTATTTCGCATGGACGGAATATTCTTTCTCGTCTACTTCCACGACCACGATAGGGGGTTTCAACCGCATCTACACCCTCGTCCTTTTCTAATAGGACCGACTTGATGGTTTAGTATCATGATTTCATTTTCCCCCCTTTTTTTTTTTAGTTTTCAAGGAGGATTTTCATCAACTCCAACTATTTATTGAATCCTTTCTTTCAAGGATTTAATTATTCAAAGATCTTCTAGATATTTTTTTATGATACACCTCATCTTATAAACCATCATTAAAGTGGTGTAAATTATCATGGCTTTATCTTTTTTTCATCCAATATAGATTATATCGATGATTTTTCAAAGCTCATTTTCTCTCAGGTGCATCTTTGCACCCACTGCCCAAGCCTTATAATTATTTCTCGTAATATCAAGGGCATTTATTTTGAGCTTTGTCAAAATTCACTTGATAACATTATTCATATAATAATATTATAATAAATATGAGAATTTAAATGCATAAATTAAAAGCATAAAATAAATGCATAAATTAAATTGCATAAATTTAAATTGCAGAAATTTAAATTGCAAAAATTTAAATAACATAAATAAAATCGGGAGGCTCAGCCTACCACATGATCCGATGAGTCATAGACTACCATATTGATCATTTTCCAAAGTCCGAGGAGACATGGTCTACCATTTTGACTTTTACTTATTTCAAAGTTCGAGGAGACTTAGTCTACCATTTTTGACATTTTCTTTTTATTTACGGAGGTAAAACCTTTCACGTAAATTTTTTTTTTCAATTCACGGAGGCAAAGCCTACCACGTGTTTCTCTGATCATGAAAGCATAGCCTACCATAACGATCAGTCGGGAAAGGCATCGCCTATCATCCCGGAATATAGACGGAGAAGGTCCAGCCTCTCACTCCGAAACAATAATAAAATTTAAATAAATTAAGTTTATTGAAACACATAAATTTAAGCATTACCTCGACTGGTTTGAGAACTTTCGGATTGATAAACCTCAGTTGGCCAGAGCTTCGTGCTGATAACGTGTTGTAAATAACCAGATGAAACTAAACTGATAATGGTGTTTATATTTATTAGTAAAAATATTTATATAATATTGTATGTGTATGTTCACGTGAGAGAGAGATAATGAAGTCTTTCATGTTTCTTCTCTTATGTTATTATACTTACAAAAGAAAGAAGGGAATGACCCTATTTATACATGTATCAAGTCGGTGACTTAATTAACTTGGAAGAAAAGAAAGAACATTAAAGCTGACATCTGGATGATGACTAATACATTATTTTCAGTAATAAAACAAGTGTCTCTATGAATAATCATCCTTTTATAACAGAATGGAGGTAGGTGTGTTGGTTTGTGTGATTTGATTTGGGCCTTTAGATTTTTAGAAAGAAAAGTTGATCTAATAGTTGGGAGTAGAGCTTTTTTTTATTAAAAAAATAGCACAAAATTTATTACCTTCTAATTAAAACTATTTTTTTCACACTCTATCACCTTTAAATTCATCATTATATATTTTTTCAATCTATAAATATATAGAGTATACATACCTAAAAATAAAGTATTTTTCTTCTAATTTTGATATCTATATGTATATATATTTTAATACTTATTTTTTTAGGTTAGTACATATATTAATATTGTGGACAGTTTTCTGGTGGATATATTTTAGTGGACAAAAGTCACATGAATGTGTTTTTTATAAAAAAGTCTATGGTGGTTGTGTTCTTAATGACAAGTTCTTACAATTTTAGTTGCGTAAATATGACTATTTGCATGTAATGTAACTTGTTTCTCCGCAGCTTCTTTTTCTATTTTTCACTATACATTCATCCAAGAAATATCCAAATACATATTCACGAGACACCATCCACGATACATTCATCCATGACATATCCACATACATATTCACGAGAAACCTATCCATCCACGATACATTCATCCATAAACCACTGTCCACGCATCACCCATCCATGAGTCTTATATCGTTGAATCAGTATACATACTCTCATACATGGTTTGTAAGATCAGAAAGTCCAAGACATTACATATACTTGAGCTTCCACTTGATTGTACAAAAACTTGAAACACAAACGGTCAATTGCATAGCTTCTTTATAAAAATATTAACACAATTCTCTTGACCACAAGTATCTTGTCCATAACTATCTTATCCACAATTCTTTCTTCTATAACACAATTCTCTTAACCACAATTCTCTTGACCACAAGTATTTTGTCCATAACTATCTTGTCCACAAATTCTGGAGAACCACAAAGAAGATGGCGGATGAAAGCAAGTATGTTAGGTCTTGAGTAGATATTCAGAGTTCAGACGGCGACAAGAGAACCGATCTGTTGCGAAAAGTCTCTCGGGGAGACATGGTCTTCTCTGTTCTCTGCAATGAAACAAAGATTCATCAAGAAACAGTGAGTTTTGTTTTAAAGCCGCTAGGACAAACTATAATTATGTCGTTGCTTGTGAAACGAGAAACAAACCTTCCATGTCGGAGATTGAAACTGAAGCAAAGCGGCGTGATTACGGACACTATAATTTCTGGATCGAGAAATCTGAGACAGAGAGAAAGAGGATTATGATTTGTTTTCTGAGATGTTACAAGATTTAGGAATTTAGAAAGGGAATAGATAAAGATGTTTTTAATAAAGAAAAAAAGGAATTAGCTTTATTGTTTTAAAATATTAAAGTGGTTATTATTAAAAGGTTCCATCTAGTTAATGAATTCAAAGAAAGGAGAGAGTTCACATAGTTGAAGGCTAGATAAAACAATTCACTAAGGGTATGACTGGTTTTCCCGCTACCACCCGCAAACGCAGCTTTTGCGGTTGGTAGCGGTTGCTGGCGTTTTGCAACAATCGCTCAAACCGCTCTAAACCGCTCCAAATCGCTCTGAACCTCATAAATTCAAAAGCTGGTTCCAGCTAGCGTTTGCGGTTGCGGGCGTTTGCGGGAGGATAAAAAAAAATTATTTTTTTTCCAAAACAATATAAATACAAAAATAAAAAAATTCAATAAAAAATTAAACTGAAATTATAAAAATGCTAAAATATATCAATTAAATTTTAATTAATATTATAAAACTTTAAAATAAAAATATTTTCTATATTTTTAAAAAATTTAAACTATAACTTTCTAAATATAAATTTTATATTTATTATAATATTATTATTTTTGATATTTTTATAATTGTATAAAATGTAAATATTGTTAATTTATTATTTAACTGCTGCTGCATTTGGTAGTTAACCAGTCATAAGTATCCCGCAAACGCACAAATTTCTAACCGCATAACCAGTCGTACAAATCTCTTAAAACCGCTAGAAACCGCAACCACCCGCATCCGCAAACTCCCGCAACCGCAACCGCAACCGCTGCGGTTAAACCAGTCAGGCCCTAAGGGCCTGACTGGTTCAAACGCAGCGGTTGCGGTTGCGGGAATTTGTGGATGCGGACGGTTGCGATTTCTAGCGGTTTTAAGAGATTTGTACGACTGACACTGCGGTTAAAAATTGGTGCGTTTGAGGATGACTTATGACTGGTTAACTATCTAATGCGGTAACAATCAAATAATAAATTAACAATATTTACATTTAATATAATTATAAAAATATTAAAAATCATAAAATTATAATAAATATAAAATTTATATTTAGTAAGTTATAATTTTAATTTTTGAAAATTTATTGAAATTGTTTTTATTATAAAATTTTATAATATTAATTAAAATATAATAGATATATTTTAATATTTTCATAATTTCAATTTTAAAATTTTTATTAAATATTTTTACTTTTGTATATATATTGTTTAAAAAAAAGAAAATAATTTTACCCTCCCGCAACCGCCCGCAACCGTAAACGCTAGCTGGAGCCAGCTTTTGAATTTATGAGATTCGGAGCGGTTTGAAGCGGTTTAGAACGATTTGAATGATTGTTGCAAACCGCCGACAACCGCTACCAACCGCAAAAGCTGCGTTTGCGGGTGGTAGCGGGAAAACCAGTCGCCCCCTAAGAAGAAGTGTTCACAGAACTCAAAGTATCTTTTTTGATAATTGGAAACTTGAATTGTGTATATTTTAGGTAAATATAAAACGAAAGATAATTGGAAATTTCTCTAATTATAAAACGAAAGATAAATATTATTTTAGGTATATAAATTGTATTTTTGAAAGTTTGGTTCTTGATTTGCTTCCGAT
Organism: Brassica napus; assembly: GCF_020379485.1. Classification (NCBI taxonomy): domain Eukaryota; kingdom Viridiplantae; phylum Streptophyta; class Magnoliopsida; order Brassicales; family Brassicaceae; genus Brassica; species Brassica napus. The sequence continues at coordinate 176,646 of NW_026015992.1, read as the reverse complement.
TTGGTTTCAGTTTTCTTTTACAAATAATAGGAATCGTTATTGATTCAGTTTGCTTTCGTTTTTTGTTTGGTTTCATAGCAAATATTTGCAAATGAGGTGGATAAACGAAAAATAAGCAATTTGTCAAATGGTTCAAATCACATGTGATATATTTCAGTATTGGATTATTTTATAAAAATATTTAAAACTTTAATAAGATTTGAATATATTTTTTTTCTCAACAGATTTTAACAGATTTTATTATAGTTAGTTTAAACATATATTTCTTCAACAGATTTGTTAAACTAAAAATAATGATTATGCCCTTTTAATCTTCGATTCAATTTTAAGAAAATATTATTTTAAATTTATTTGAACATATCATTTTAATAAATGAGAAATTCCAAATTTTAATTAAACTATTTTAAATAAAAAAAAATTATTTTTTTTATTTGGAACAAAAAATCTTATATTTGTATTGATTAAACTATTTCGGTCATGCTAGAGATCGACCGTTAAACATAACTAACAGAATTAAATATTTGACTTTCACAAAATAGAATGATTTTGTTTTTTTTTTACCAACTAAAATTTATTTATTAATTAAATTGTAAACAAATTACATAAATACATATACAACTAGGGCCGGCCCGCCCTACGGGCGGGATATACTTTATTTATGATTTAAATTATTATTATTTGTATGATTTTGTGGTTAGCGTTTTAGGTTTGTGTTTGCAAAAGATGTGTATGATAATGATTTTTGTCTTTCATAAAATTTTAGGTGACAAAAGATTATATGTGATAAAATATGCTATGTTTGTTTACATTAATTGTTTGTCCAAAAAAAAAACAATAGTTGTTTCTATACTAAAAAGAAGTGGCATTGATATGATGTGAGAGCTTTGAATGGTCTTTTGTGTTAATTTTTTTGTATGTTATAAGAGTAATAATTTTTATGTTGAAATCATAGTCTTTTAACATGCTATTGGAGTGAAAGATGCGATTATTTGAAGTTGCATTTATTATTAAAATTATAATGCTATATTGAATGCGAAGAATGTAGTGAAGCAAAGCTAATCAAAATAAGAAAACATTAAAACCAGAAAGTGTAAAAATTGAGTAGTGGTTGATAAGAGTAGGCACTTGTTACTCACCGTAAAATCAACTCCGAAAACTTTTCCATGTGTTTATACAAAAAAACAATTACTGCTTGATTTTCCAGATTATTGGAAAGGCAGTTTCTTGGTGGCATAATATCATATTAGTTCCATAACAATTCTTTTTCAATATAGAAACGTCCCATAATGAATTTTTGGTTAGTATTGATATATACTATTTTATTAATTTAAGTTGTTGGTTAGTTTGTTTGTAAGCAAATTTTGTTTTGAATTTTTGGCTTCTATGACATCATCATGCGAGTTGTTATGTTTTGAATAATTTGTATCTAACAACTAATATATATGACTTTTTTTGAGGTTTTCTTCAGCCGTAAGGCCTTCTCATAATCTTCCAAAAATGAAATCTCAAGTTTGGTGAGAAATTGGCAATCCAAACATTAGCCATTCAGTTGGGTTGGAATATTTTTCCTATTGTTCTTTGGTCTCATTTCATAAGTTTATTGTTGGGTGATACTCAGATTTAGTAAAATAAGATTTATTGTTGGGTCATATTCTGAACCGTTTCTTGCTTGGGCTTAACTTTCTTAAGCATATGATTTAAGATTCTATGGAGGAAGTGATCATAATGGTTTCTATGTTCCATTCGAGATCAGTTATCAAGATGTTTTCAAGATTTGGAGGACTAATTGGTAGAAATTGGTTTTTTTTTGAAGAGATCTAAGTTGCATTCGAACAAAACTAAATATTTTTTGTTCTATAAACATAGAAATTTTTTTTTAAACAACTAACATACTTTCTTAAAAAACCTGAAATACAAAATATTTGGATTTTCACTACCAAGGTACAAAAACTTTTACATCTTTATAGCATAAACTATGTATTTATTATGCACGTATCTGTATATTTTTTTATTAGTCAAAGATTGTTGTACAGAATTTTTCATTTTAGTTGATGAACCTAGCAGAAGCATGAAATGTTAATTGATGAAAAACCTGAAATACATAATATTTGGATTTTCATTACCGAGGTACAAAAACTTTACATCTTTATAGCATAAACTATGTATTTATTATGCGCGTATCTGTATTTTTTTTATTAGTCAAAGATTGTTGTACAAAATTTTCATTTTAAGTTATTGTATAATATAAACATATTTTTACATATTTGTAAAACTATCAAATATGTATAGTAAAAGAATAGTTGTAATTGAACTCATAAAAATAGATAAGACTAAGGTCACAAGACAACAGAAGTTTTTTTTTGTTTTGGTCTTAAAACAAATAATATTACAACAGAACCACACAACGACCAAGAGAATCTTGTTCACTCGTTTTAGATACCTCGTCTCACGTTCAGACGGCTTGCCAGCTTCTGTCCCAGTGACTTATTAGCCTGGTTCACACATCGTTAGCCAATCAGTGTCAAAAATGTTATAATTCAAAAAATGTTTAAGAAACTTCACAAATTTGTTTAACTGTTTAAGGCTCAAGGAAAGATACAATGACAGTACAAGAAAATTTTCAGATTATATACCTGGGACCAGTAAGATATCCAGATGCTGCGGATTTCATGTGTGATGGGAGGGTCTGATAGAGCATCAATCCCTCGACCGATGAAACGTCCTTGCCTGAAGTAGAAACCAACAATAAAACAATAAACATGTAAGTGTATTGAGTATCACCAAAAAGAAAATATTAAAAACAATGCGTACCTCTCTGGTGTGAAGGAACGGTATCTATCTACAGTCTCCTTGAAGTTGTTCCCTTTCTCAATAATACACTGCAAAACAGATTTTGAACTTTCAGATCATATGTTTTCTTGTCTGAACTATCCTGAGGAAACTGAAACAGAGTTGAATACAAGTTTGAGTTGATTACTGACCCTCTCACGTTTTCCGTAGCAGACTACAGGTGGAGTTGGATACTTCTCTGCATGGCGAACCGGGTCATACCTTGAAGGGAAGTAGTTAACCTGCACCAAACCAGGTCCCTTGTGAAGTTAGTTATAAGTTATAACTGCTTCAGACCATAGATATAAATACTAAAGCTCTCATTTTCTTACCACCAGCACAGAATATTTGCTCAGCCGCAGATATCAGAACCGGGTTTTCTGCACCAACAATCTATAAACATAGAAAAAGCATTTACATTTAACACTAAAGCTCTCGTTTTAAGACACGGTGTAGAAGTAAAAATGATACCAAGGTACTAAGTACTAACCGAGAGAAGATTGTCGTTCATACTCTGTAGATCATCAGCCACTGCCTCAAACAGATTCTCCAAAGATATCGGCTTTTTTTTACTCTTGAGTCAGATTGATCATTACGGTTTTATCTTCATCAAGACCTGCACAATCATCATCGTTCTCATCATAAACCATCAAACTCCAGAGTCGAAACAGAGCAATCATTCAATTGATTGTTTTAAGAAAAAAACTAAGAAACCATACCATTGACCATCTCCTTGGGTTTCGCTGGAATCGCTCTGCAGCTCCCTGAATCGCGACGGAGATATACCACGTTTCTCTGCGGAAGGTACCGGAAACGTCAAGCCAGTGCGGAGGTGACGACCTGCTGGAAACGTGATTTAGGGTTAGTCTCTCACCAGAGAACGGGCCTTTTCCTCTAATGCTAACCAAAGCCCAAACAATAGAGAACGTATTAAACAAAATTAAGCCCGGCTTGAGGCAGAGATGAGGACACGCGTTGCCCCTATATTGAAAGAGTTTCCACGTGGCTTCATAGGAGGGTCACCAACATTTTTTTATGGGCAATTGTCAATAATAGCACCTTTTGAAGTTTATGTCACAAAAATAACACTTGAAGGAGAAAGTCACAAAAATGACATTCATTAAAGGGTAAAATATCCCTAATATCCTTGGTTTAAAATTAAATAAACAAACAAAAATAAATAAAAATAAATAAAATAAAAATAAAAAAAATGAAAAATGAAAAAAAGAAATTTTTTTTATAGTTTCAGATTATATTTTTCAGATTCGAAATTTTTATAATTTTTTTTTGAAATTTTTTTTTCGAATTTTTTTTTTATTTTTTTTTTCAAATTTTCTTTTTATAATTTAAAAATACTTTTTGAAACTGTTTTTAAATTTTTTATTTTATTTTAGTATTTATTTTTTATAAAATTTTAAACCCTAATTCCAAAACCCCACCCCCTTAACTCTAAACCCTAAGGTTTGGATTAATTAACCCAAGGGGTATAAGTGTATATTTACCTCTTTAATGAAACCTATTTTTGTGACTTTGAGCCTTGAGTGCTACTTTGGGAACAAAAACTTGGTTTGGTGCTATCCTAGTCTTTTTCTCTTTTTTTATATATATAGATAGATAATGAAAAATACCAAATAAAATAACTAAAACGATAAGAAAGTTTCTTGCGAACTTGAATCGTCGTCGCATTTGGATTATCAGTTTTCTTTGTTGTATTACATTGGTCTCATTCCAATCTAGATCTATTAATATTCTTAGATTCAGAATCCAGTGTATTGATTCAACCATAAGAAATAATAATTGAAATGACCATTTTTCAACGATTGTAAAAATATCACCATACAACAAAGAAACTACTTCTTTTGGATGATGCATTCAGTGATTTCAAACAAATTTTTTGTTAAGGGGAGTACGAGATTTATTTGTGATTTACTGAAAAATGAAGGATTAAAATGACGTGGTGAAAGTTAAATTTAACCAAAATTTTTTTTTAAGGGATATTTTGTCCATTTTCGTTTCTTTTGGGTCAACTATTTCGGTTTTGATAAATTTGGAGAAGCAATAAAACTCGCTTTCTACTTCTACGCCATCGAGAAACAAAAAAAAAAAAAAACTCAGATCGGTCTCTGCTCTCTGCAATATTTTCCACCTGAATCGATCGTTAACGTAAACCCTAGATTTCAATCCTAATTAGCTGGAGGAGATTGAAGGATGGGGAAGAACGATTTTCTAACCCCGAAGGCGATGGCGAATCGGATGAAGGCGAAGGGTCTTCAGAAGCTCCGATGGTATTGCCAGATGTGCCAGAAACAGTGCCGTGACGAGAACGGCTTCAAGTGCCACTGCATGAGCGAGTCTCACCAGCGTCAGATGCAGGTCTTCGGCCAGAACCCCACTCGCGTCCTCGAAGGCTACTCCGAGGAGTTCGAGGCGACCTTCCTCGATCTCATGCGCCGTAGCCACCGCTTCTCTCGTATCGCCGCCACCGTGGTTTACAACGAGTACATCAACGACCGGCACCATGTTCACATGAACTCCACGGAGTGGGCGACTTTGACGGAGTTTGTTAAGTACTTGGGGAAGACTGGCAAGTGCAAGGTCGACGAGACTCCTAAAGGTTGGTTCATTACTTACATCGATAGAGATTCTGAGACTTTGTTTAAGGAGAGGTTGAAGAATAAGAGGGTTAAGAGTGATTTGGCTGAGGAGGAGAAGCAGGAGAGGGAGATTCAGAGACAGATCGAAAGAGCTTCGGATATGTTCAATGCTGGTGATGATGGTGAGAAGAAGAAAGACGAAGACTTGAGTTTGAAGAGTGGAGTTAAGGTTGGGTTCTCTCTTGGTGGAGGGATTATTAAACAGGCTGTTACTACTAGTGGTCAAGCGAGGGGGGAGAGCTCGAAACATATGTTTGAGGATGAAGAGGACGAGAGAGGGGAGAAGAGGAAAAGAAGCGGAGGAGACTCGGAGAGGGGATCGGCTTTGGCTGAGTTGATGAGGGAGGAAGAGAAGATGAAGGAGAGGATGAATCGTAAAGCTTACTGGTTGTGTCAAGGGATCACTGTCAAGGTGATGAGTAAAGCTCTGGCTGAGAAAGGTTATTATAAGCAAAAGGGTGTTGTGAGGAAAGTGATTGATAACTATGTTGGGGAGGTTGAAATGCTTGATTCTAAGCACGTGCTACGAGTTGATCAGGAGGAGCTTGAGACGGTGCTTCCACAGATTGGAGGGTTGGTGAAGATTGTGAATGGGGCTTATCGTGGTTCAAACGCCAAGTTGTTGGGTGTGGATACAGACAAGTTTTGCGCTAAAGTGCAGATTGAGAAAGGTGTCTACGAAGGAAGAGTCATAAAAGCCATTGAGTATGAGGACGTATGCAAAATTGCTTAGATCTTTAGACATATCATGTTTTTACTGTGCGTTGTACTTCTACGTGAACCTTTTTTTTCTGCAAGTGAGTTTCAGACACTCAATGTTGTAATAAACACAAAGTGTTCAAAATCTCTTTTGTTTATTTTCATTCTCTTTTGTCTGGTCAAATCTTTGTAGCGAACAGGGTTGCATCTCAGAGGTTGAAGCATTTTGATTTCGGACAGATCATCTCATGACCAAGGTACTGCAGATGACTCTATTTCAGACCGTATGTTCTTGACTGGATTATCTTTTGTTTTAATTGGTTTATTTAGTAGCAACCAGTATCTCTACTTATGCGATTTAGTTTCGTATGAATTTAACATCACCATGTAGATCAAATGTGTACATGAAACTTTAATCTGTCAGCATCTTGTGTTTGACGCAGCTCTTTTTACATTTATAATAATAAGACACTGTGTGTATATAGTTGTCAGGGATGTTGTGTTGGCGCCTTCCATATATAAGTTTCCTACTTATGTTGTGTCAAGGTTGAAGCAAATGTTATCAAAGTTTGCTTCATGTAACAAGCAAGGTTGATAGGTCTCTTAATGCAGAGTATTCGAAGCTCCTGTTTTGGTTTCATCCAGTCCACAAGAAGCTTAGTGAATTTCAGAAAATAATGTGAATTGATCTGTGGAGTCCACAAGTATATTCTTCGGGGAAATTAGAATTTGTTTTTGTCCAAACCGAGAAACTGCTTGAAAAGTGAAAAACTCAGGCGGGGAAATTTGTTATACAAATCCAAGAGGAAGAGGTGAATACATTCTTGCTATGTGATTATCTCAGTATCTTTCCTGAGTAATTGTTTGCAGCCTCAACTTAAGGATCATCATGAGATATTTTCTTTAGAGAGCCAGTGACACTTTCGCTGAACATACCACTTTTTTGCTGTAGTGTTGTGTTTGTCTTCTTGCAGAATTGGTCAGTACTTAAGAGTGAAAGCACGATTCGTATATTGTAATAAAAGAATCAAAGTGAGGGGGTGATGCGAATTTTTTGTATGGGAGGAAAAAAAAAGGATCAAGCTCATTGGTACCATTACAAGATGACACGTGGCAAAACACACCATAGCCACTAAATCATGCAAACTTGTAATCCAAACCACACAAGGTCTCCTCCATATGGCAAAATCCAAGTAAATCTCTGTCTCTTTACCTTGTGTCTGAGCTCGAACCTAAAGAGGATAAGAATCAACCATGTCTTTAGCTCCGACCAGTTATCCATCTCTCTATTCACTACCAAGAACCCAGCAAAACCCTGCCTTGATCACTCAACCCATCTTCATTTCCGCCAAAAGTCTCTTCCTTTCGAGCAATTCGTGCAATACCCATGTGGCAAAACGCCGGAGTTTCGCTCTGAAGGCATCCGAGACAGAGCCCACAGCCAAACCTGAAGCAGGAGGAGGAGAAGGAAGTGAGGAAGAAGAAGAGAAGTACGAGACATATGAGATAGAAGTGGAGCAGCCTTATGGTTTGAAATTCAGGAAAGGAAGAGATGGTGGTACTTACATTGATGCCATCTTGCCTGGTGGATTTGCTGATAAAACCGGAAAATTCACAGTAGGAGACAGAGTTATTGCCACAAGGTTTGCTCTCTTCTTTTCTCATCCTTTGAATTTTGATTACCTTTATAGAGATTGTGACTGGAATCTCAATTATAGGACCTTCAAACTTGGCCCTGTATCTATCTTTGCATTGTGTAACTAAAGGACGTTGCATATTTTGAGTGTGCAGTGCAGTGTTTGGAACAGAGATTTGGCCTGCAGCTGAGTACGGTAGGACTATGTACACCATCCGTCAGCGAATTGGTCCTTTGCTTATGCAGATGGAGAAGCGTTATGGTTTGTTTGTTTGTTTGTTTGTTAACATTCCCAAAAAAACTATACTCTCTCCCTTTTGTGGTTCTCTAAGAAACTTGTATTGTTTCTTGTAGGTAAGGTGGATGATTCTGGTGAGTTAACAGAGAAAGAGATAATAAGAGCTGAGAGAAATGCCGGATTCATTAGCAGTAGGTTGAGAGAGATTCAGGTTAGATTCTTATTGAAAGCTTCTTTAAAAGTATTGTTGTTTATGTTGTTGTTACACCAAAATAATGTATTGTGAAATGTATGGGGGTAGATGCAAAACTATTTGAGGAAGAAAGAACTGAAAGCTCAACGGGAGAAGGATCTTCGTGAAGGGCTTCAGTTTTCCAAGTTAAAATCCTCAAGTTCTCTTGTGAGTTAGCACTCTGAAAGTGAATGTTGACTTGTAATCTCTAATTGATGTAGGAATGGTAAATATGAAGAAGCACTGGAGAGGTTTGAGTCTGTGTTAGGCTCTAAACCAACACCAGATGAGGCATCAATTGCAAGTTACAATGTTGCTTGTTGCTACTCTAAACTTAATCAGGTAAAAAATACTATAATCTTTCAGATATTGCAGCATTTTGAGTTTTTAGAGTTCATAAGACTTCCTTTGATAGGTTCAAGCTGGTCTCTCTGCTCTGGAAGAAGCATTGAAGTCAGGATATGAAGATTTCAAGGTAATCTCGATGACTTGTCATGTTTCCCTAAAAGACATGTTGTTGTCTGTTGAAGCTGTTGAGGGATTTGTTTTGTTTGCAGAGAATCCGAAGTGATCCAGATCTGGAAAACATCAGGAAGTCGGAAGCTTTTGATCCACTCATGAAGCAGTTTGATGAATCTTTCATCAACGAAAGTGCCATTAACGCCATCAAATCCTTGTTTGGCTTTAACAAGAAATAGTTCACCACCTAAAGACTTGCAAGTTTATGTCTTTTTGATGTGATTCTGTTCATAGCTTCGCTTCTCCTCTCTTCTTGGCTTATATATATATATATACTCTTGAGGAATTGTATTCAATCTTAAAGGTGTTCTTTTACCTGTGAATCTCTCTCTTTACCATTGCAGTCTCAGTTGTATTTTTTCTCATATGAAATGAAAGTAAAACTCAGCCTCTTTTTACGACCAGACATGTAGCGTAATGGTTTGTATTAGTATGTCATGCTAAATTCAGATACGCTTATGTGCATGCATTAGTTGTAGACAACATGAACTCAAGATACATACATTATTTCCAAACATTTAAGGAATCATGATTTTATTAATAAGATAGATTCAAAATTTCAGTAAACAAATCACATTCTCTTGGTTCAAAACCATTACACTTAGCGCTCATCTATTGCAAGCTAAAAGGAATCAATATGCGGGAGAGTTACTTGATCCACTCAGTATCCATATCCTGAAACAATAGTAGTAAACAGAATCAGTGATGAGACATGAATTTTTTGGTGGATCTTCACCGGAGATTCAAAGTATCTGAGCGTCTGAACAAACCTGAGTTGTCCATTGGGTTGCCTGCGGGAACTGGCTCAGGTTCCTTGATCTCAACAACAACACAGTCTGACATCAAGAATGTCTTTGCAACCGAAGCTGCGTGTTCCAAGCAACATCTCACAACCTAAATCCAGACCAAAGCACACTCAGGTTCTGTGATGATCAAATTAGCTAGTGAATACAGTTTATGCATATGCCAACAACTGACCTTTGTTGGATCAATGATTCCTGCAGCCATTAAATCCTCGTACTTGCCGGTTGCAGCATTGTAACCGTATTTCACGTTCTCGTTAGAAAGCACCTGACAATAAATAAAAAGACAGCTATTCAAGCAACTGCTTTAAAGTTGTGTGTGAAGGTTGTCTGTTAAACTACCTTCTCGCTAACTACGCTTCCATTGACTCCAGCATTCTTGGCAATCAGTTTCAGAGGGTAACTCAGTGCTCTTTTCACGATATCCGCTCCAACCTGAAGTAAGAGAAGTTAGAAGACCTGAAGTGTTTAGGGATTAGAAACTGAATGCTTGATCAACTTACCTTTTCTTCATCATTTTCAAGGGTGGCTTTAATGGCATCAACCTTGGAAGCAAGGCGAAGCAGAGTACAACCACCACCAACGACAATACCTTCCTCAACAGCAGCCTGAAGAACAATAGACATCCTGATCAGTATTGTTCACGAGTACACTTTCAAAACCTCAGAATAAAAAGAAGATCAATCACCTTTGTAGCATTAAGAGCATCTTCAACTCTCAGTTTCTTCTCTTTGAGTTCTGTCTCAGTTTGTGCTCCCACCTTTAACCAATACAAAGTATCTTTAATTAAAAATCTCTCGAGCATATTCTTTTGTTATATTTAAGAATACCAATTGTGTTTGTAAGTAACCTGAATCACAGCAACTCCACCAGAGAGCTTTGCAATTCTCTCATTCAGTTTTTCCTTCTCATAATCTTGCTCTGCTTGCTGCACAAACCAAACACCACTTTACTATTAAGTACCGACCAAAAGTAATAGAGATTTCTACTACAAGTTAACTTCGAGTGAATACCTCAATAAGATTCTTAATCTGTGTAACACGCTTTTGCACTGCGTCCTGTGTGCTCCCATCACCCACAATGGTCGACGTCTCCTTTGTGAGGACGACCTTTGCGGCATGTCCAAGAACCTCTTTTCCAGCTTTGTCTAGTGAAAGACCAACTTCCTCACGAATCACAGTTGCTGCAAGCACAGATTGGAAAAAAAAAACAGGACAAGATTAAGACCACAACGATTATGCCTAAACACAAGGGCTGAGCAAGTTACCTCCAGTGAGAATGGCAATATCGTCAAGGTATTGACTCTTGCGCTCTCCAAATCCTGGAGCTCTGAGAGCTGCAATCTTCAGTGTACCTCTAAGCTTGTTAACTACAAGGGTCGCTAATGCCTCCTGCTCAATGTCTTCTGCAATAATTAGAATTGGGTATCCGCCTCTAATGGCATCCTCCAGAACACCAACGAGATCCCTTGCATTGGTGATTTTCTTGTCAACAAGAAGTAACTGCAGTCAAAACAAACAATGCATCAGAACATTCATCTGATGGATTGAGGTCAGAGTTAGGAAACACAGTTACCTTGCAGTTGTCGAACTCAACTGACATTTTTTCACTGTCTGTCACAAAGTAAGGTGAGATGTAACCACGGTCAAATTGCATTCCTTCCACAACGTAGAGTGCGTTCTCTGCACTTTTTCCCTCTTCAAGTGTCACCACACCTTTCCTGCCAACTCTGCTCATTGCTTCGGCAATCATACTTCCAATCTCTTCGTTGTTACCCGCACTAACAGCTGCCACATCTGCAAGTTCACTGTCTTCAACCTACATCAGACATGTCTTACTTTTAAGTGATCATACTTTTGATTCGTATTATAGTAAATGAAAGAAAGATATGTATTATAACCTCCTTAGACATTTTCTTGAGCTCGGCAACCAAAGCCTTGGCTGTCTTCTCAATGCCTCTAGTGATCAATACAGGGTTTGCACCAGCAGCAACCACCTGAATAATACAAATTCCCAGCTAAATATCACAATTTTTTTCATCAGAGAAAGCTGAAAGAAGAACGGTATGCATACCTTGACACCCTCAGCAATGAAACCTTGTGCAAGAACCACAGATGTGGTGGTACCATCACCGGCCAAGTCATTGGTCTTGGCAGCTGCTTGCCTGACAAGCTTTGCACCAATGTTCTCAACAGGGTCTTCCAGTTCAACCTACAGTTGAAAGTTTGGAGTTACAAGAGTCTTTTCAATTAAAAATATAAACATTATAATCAGAGCGGGTAAAGATTCCATACCTCCCTAGCAACAGTGACACCATCGTTAACAATTCTTGGAGATCCATACTTGCTCTCAAGAACAACATTTCGCCCTTTAGGTCCAAGTGTAACACCAACTAGGTCTGCAAGCTTGTTGACACCAGCCTAGTAGAAATGCAAAACCTTTAGTAAACTTTGGGAATACTAAAAGAATAAAAAAAAAAACAGAAACCTCACTTGAAGTCTCCTAATGGTAGTCCCGTCTTTGTTGAAATGCAACTCCTTGGCTGCGCATACAATTGCAGGACTGGATCTTCTGAGCCTGGGGCACACGTTCTGCCTCCTTCCGAATGAGCTTGAAGACAACTTGTTCATAAGTTTCTTATCAGATTTGTGACCATTTGGAGCAACCATTGAACCAATGGAAGACGTTGCTGTGAAAGTTGACGCCATTTTGTCACTAAAACACACACAATTCGACAGTAAGATAACATTTCAAAGATATGAAAGAAAACAAAAAATCTCTTCTTTTCGTCAATATTTGGATAAACATAGTCAAAATAAAGGTAAACTGGATGAAAACTCGCAACAATGTCTGAAAAGAAGAAGAAAGGCAACACACATTTCAAAGCAAAGCTCACTAAAAACACTAAGGAAACAATCATTTTTATATCAATGAAACGTTAGGGAAATGAATTACTACTTTAAGGAAAAGAGTTATAAAAAGGTTACAGCAAATTCTCATCCAACATAACAACACCAAACATAAACTGAGCCACTGAAAATGATTATAAATGGTAAGGAAGAAAAGGAACTAACAGAGGAGTGAAGAAGCGAAGCAGGGGAGGAGGTTCTTCACCGGAAGGGTTTTTTCCGGATAAGAAAATTGGAAGGGAAGTAGTAGTAGGTTTATCTCTTTATTCTCGCTCGCTTGGAAGATTCCCTTTTAACGTTCCCTTAGCTCTTCAAGCTTTTGAGTTAATCATGGCCGTTGGATTCAACGCTCCAGATTGGTAATCGTATCCTGGATCTATTTCCCTGGCCTTTGCTTCAACTTGGGCCTTAATCCTTGGCCCTTTTCGGATTCAACAACAAATCTCTCTCTTGCAAGATATTAACTCTCTCAAGTGTTTTTTTAACTACCGTTTGGTATGCAGCTAGAAGCTCCAGTAAGCAGAGTTTGTGGTCTGGACACTCCACTCCCTCTTGTATTTTGAACCATTCTACATGCCCACCAAGAACAAGGCAAGTCATGTCACTCATCATCATCTTGGTCCAAAAACCCCCCCATTTTCTTAGCAAATCATGTGTTTTCTTTTCACGTTTGATGCAGATTTTGGACGCAATCAAGTCGACTTTCAAGTACTAGCCGTTCTATCTGTTTCTTCACAAAACTTAAAGAACTATATAGTTTGTCTATTTACACGGTACTAAGTGTTTATTGATAAACTAATAAGCCATTAATTGCCTAATACCATATGTGGCCACTAAAAGCTAACAAATAATCGTTAAAAATGATCTATGATACTCGAAACATTTAAGAAACTAAAACTGCAAATCGGCTTAAAAGTAGTTTATTACAGAGTCTAGGTGTCTTATTACAAGATGGTTAGCACAGAGGTTCTATGTTACTATGGTATTACTCACTGAAACAAACATTACATGAAACAGGTTAGCACAGAGGTTCTAAGTTACTATGGTATTACTCAGTGAAACAAACATTACAGGAAACAAGATACGTGGAAGAAACATAGAACAAAAAGAAAACAAGAAGAGAGATTACATTGGCATCTCCTTTCGGTATTTACAGTTTTTGGTTTTCAATCTCGATCAAACCAAGTCCTTGTTGAAAGATGATAACCTCACCAAGAGATCCCTAATTCTTGACAATCCTGAGATCCCTAATTCTTGACAATCCCAAATGTAAACATGCTTTTTGTTTCTTTTCATAAATAGGGCTCTGCTTGTATCAAAGGATCATAATCAAACCATTGATTAGTTTAAGATGTATAGAAAAAAAATACAAAGATAGCTTGGAGACTCACATACTATATTATTGCTGGATTTTCCTGAACTCTGTAAGAACTGGGTAGATATTCTCAAAGGCGGTGTAAGTCTCTTCTCTCATCTGATAGTGATTTTCATCAGATGACCCCAAGTATTTTCATGAAAAAAAATGTGTTTAAATCATACTGAGGAGAAAGTAAGATTATTTATTTTACCTTGGCTCCAGTTATAACAATCTTTCCAGACACAAAAATAAGGAGTACTATCTTTGGTTGTTTCATCCTATATATCAGTCCTGGGAATAGTTCAGGCTCGTACTGGAGAGAGAGAGAGATGCGAATCATCAGATCAGACATTATTATCTCCAACAAATACAATGATGATACGATTCTTGTGGTTATCAGTTATCACTTACACTTGAGAAAGCACTGTGAGAGTATGCAAGACCTTCCAGCCTAATGGGGAATTTGACATCACAAGACCCTACAATGTTCTGAATCTTGAAATCCTGCAAAGTGTAATCAGCTTTTTAATTACTAGACTTGTTTCGTACAAATTTCTGCTTAGAATGGCGCTGTATTAATCAGTGTGTGTTGGATCAAAACCAGAGATAGATCATTGAATACCTTGAACTTTGCAGGAAAGCCAAGCTTTTGGACAATCCGAGCGTACTGAACAAACAAATAAGACTTCTTTTTAACATAACAGAAAACAAAACACCTACTGAAATTCTATCAAGTTTATGACCACCACAATGTTCCTAGAAGACAGAAAAATTACCTTTCTCGCAGCCAGCTTCGAAAGATGTTCACTCTTAGCTCCAGTACACACCTGGAATAAGACAACATAGAAGCCGCGTTAAAACGAGAACAGGGTAGATAGATCAATACAAAAAAAAAGGTGAACAAATATGCTGTAAAGACGATATAGCATTACCATTTTCCCAGAAGCAAAGATCAAAGCTGTGGTCTTTGGCTCTCTTATCCTCATGATTACCGCAGCAAAACGCTGGAAAATGAAACACACGGAACATTAAATTGAATCCAGAAAAATACAAACAAAATTAACTTTAAACTTCATTTGGCCAATCAGGTTCAGAAAAAAAAAACAAGTAAATGTGACATGTGTAAAAAATCATTTCATATGTTAAATACAGAGGTGAAGAAAGACTAATGGCTCTCAGAATCACTTTATTTAATTAAGGTCCAAATCAACAAAGAAAAAGGAATGAAAACCTTGGGGTTATATTCAGCATTACGAGCCTGCAAAGCTATGGCTTTAAGATCAAGCTTGCAGTCCAAGTTCACTGTCGATACAATGTTTCTGAAACATACACACAAACAATGACAAAAAAAGTTTTTTAAAAAAAATCTTGCAATTTCACAAAGCACAAACTCAAGAATCTAAAAAAAGGACAAGAGAGAGAGAGACAGAGAGAGACAGAGAGAGAGAGAGAGAGAGAGAGAGCGAGAGCTCACTGAAGAGTTGGAACGATCCCTGAAGGATGCTTGCTAAGGTCAACTGGCTGGCTCCCTTCCATTCCTTGTTCAGCCATTCTCTAACACAAACAAACAATCAGCTAGAGATCTCGACACAGACATTACAACTGAAACTCATGTGGATCTAAGCCGACAAACATACACGAGACAAGAGATGATTTAAATCGAATTCATTGACCAAAACAGGTTGTAATAAAAAAGGGTTTTGATTACTGAATTTTACGAGCATAGAGCTTATAAAATTGTTTCACAATCAGACACGGACACCCTTTTGTTAACAGAGAGGTATGAAACTAATCGAAAGAACTATGAGATCCAATTCGAAACGACAGCTTAAAGGTAGGACGAAACTGAAACCAGATCCGAGTAATTGAACCCATAAGAAACAAAGGGTAAGAAACAGAATCAGACCTTTCGCTAGTTTGCAGTTCGGAATCTCAAATCTAGGGTTTCGTTAGCCCCAAATGATTGGAAGAGAAAGATTTGAAAAAAGGGGTAGGCTTTATATATATACAGAAGAAGAGGAGATTTGGAGAGGGAAAAGAAATTTGTAAAATGGGATTTATAAAGGAAGAGACTCGTTTTCTAGATATCGCTCCCTCTCTCTCTCTAGAGGCCTCTTGGGGATGAGATTTGTTCTGTGAGGGTCGCGTTTTGGATCTGATGAGGAGCTTATGGACTTCTTTGTTGGTGCCTATATATAGTTTCCTAAACTACCCCTCCCTCATTATGTAGAACGAGGGTAGTTCTGGGAAATCACGTGGATAGACCTAACATTACTGTCTTTGCTGGAGATATATGTCAACGACCACTCTTTGTCCGCCACGTATTTGTGCTCGTGCGTGTATTCTTTAATTTTATTGCAATATGTACATTTTGGTTAAAATAATCAAATCCGCTTCGGACACTTGATCAAACTAGAGTGTGGTTATGTAATAAACACGATTTTTACACCATAAAACAGAGTAACTATGATTAACGATGAATATATATAGGTTTAAGACAAAAAACGTTTAAGGAGATCAACGATTTTGTTTTCCAGGAGCTCCAGGTCCCTTTTTACGAGCTTGGCGCGATACACTCCCTGAGACCCCCACTTTTATACTTGCAGATATTCGTTCCTCTTGATAATTGTAAAACAAACCCAAGAACAAAATGAGATACATAATTGAATATAATATCTGTTTAAGATAAGAATCAAAGCAGACACTTACTCGGCAAGGTTCGGGCCATCGTTGTGCTGTTGAACGCAGAGAGTAAGAGAAGAATCAAAGCCACTATTGATAAAACCTGACGATTCATCCCTTTGCTTGCTTATTCTTTTGGTTAAGATTACTCTGAGAGAGGTAGCGTTATAAGTTCTATACTTATATAGAGAAGGAGGAGATGATGAAACATTTGGTATTTCAAGTTCGTTAAAGCCGCCGCACCTTTTGTTATTTTTCCACACAGCTTTTTATGAATTTCCAACTACTAATCTAATCTTCACGCGTAAACGCGATCATTGACTAAACAAGGTACTGCACTGTTAATTAAAGTCAAAGCGCAACAAACACCACAAGCTGACTTTTACAAAATTCTCCCAAGAACTGTTCAAAACAAATGATAAAAAACTTCTGTTTTTCAACGACTAGCTAGTGTTCAACCAAATCTGAGAAGCTTTATGTACAGACACAAAGAAAAACAGCTTAAAGGTTGAACCGTGGTCAAGATCATATACCTATAAAGTCTTCTGTTGCCTCAAGTAACGTGTTTGAAGATCATATACCTAGAAATTCTAGCAAATTGACTCATCC
This sequence comes from Brassica napus, assembly GCF_020379485.1. Classification (NCBI taxonomy): domain Eukaryota; kingdom Viridiplantae; phylum Streptophyta; class Magnoliopsida; order Brassicales; family Brassicaceae; genus Brassica; species Brassica napus. The sequence continues at coordinate 159,479 of NW_026015992.1, read as the reverse complement.
AGTGAATCCACGGACCCAGGACCCATCCGTGAAGACTAAAATATTATCGGCAAAACTCAAGTACGTCAGATTCACTACTCTAACACTGCGGATGTTACTCAAATTCTCCATTGGCTTCTGCCTCATTTAAAAGCTTGGAAAGAACATTGTTCATGATCCCATATACATAGGGAGAGAGAGAGAGAGCAACCTTATCTGATGTAAAGAATTCCTCAAAGCTCCCATTAACCGCCACCGAAAAGATGCCGTTGAAATATATTCAAACACTGATCCAATGAATAAATTGATCGCGAAGATTCATGGCTTTCAAGTTGAATGTGATAAAAGGCCACCTAATTATGTCAAAGGCTTCAGAAATGTCAAACTTAATAGCACAACGAGGAGATGTAGATGTCTTGTGGTAACCAATGACCAACTCAAAAGCAAGCAAGACATTCTCCAAAAAATAATCTTCGTTAGACAAAAGCACTCTGATTAGGTTCAATTGCTTATTGTATTACAACCTTGAGGCAGCCAGCCAAAACTCTAGAGATAACCTTATGCAATAGATTACAGCATGCTATCGGTCTGAACTTTTTCATAGTCAGAGCATTCTCAACCTTTGGTATTAAAGACATGAGCATTGATCCCTGTAGGGAAGAAACCATAGAGGAAAAAATATTGGACCGCAGTGATAAACTCACTTCCAACAACAGACCATGCATCAATGAGGAATTCCGTTGTATAGCCATCATAACCCGAAACTTTATCATTAGGGAGGGAGTGCAATGCAGAAAATATCACCTGAGGAGTGACATATGCCACTAAACTTGCATCTATTACAGCAGACCATCTGAAGGCAGTGGCGGAGCCAGTGTGTTGGCAAGGGGGTCAATTGACCCTGGTGAATTTCTGATTTAAAAAAAAAATTACATGTATATTTCTGTAAAAAGCTGGAAAATATTGCAAAAAATTGCTAATTGACCCCTATAAAATTTTGTTAATTGACCTTATAATGTATATTAATTATGGATTGACCCTCCTAAATTTCTTTCTTGCCTCTGCCACTGTCTGAAGGTCAACAAATTCTGGAGAGAGGGAATTGAAATATCCTCACTAACATCTTGATATTGTTGGAGAAATCTCTGAAAAATGCTGTACAACTTCTTTTTTTTTTAATATTTTGCGCCAAAGAAAAAGACACACCATCCCCATTAATCAAAATTTTGATTGAATTCCTTGAGTTTCTAGCCTTGACTGCTATGTGAAAAAAGCAGTACTATGATCTCTTGCTTGAAGCCATCTGATACAAAACTTTTGCCGAAAGAAATGTTCTTCAATACTAGCCAATTTGTGTCTTACGTTTGAAAGTTCATCAGCCACAGCAAAGTTTGAGGGAGTTGGATCTAGTAGGACCTGATTTTACCAGAAGCACAATGCCTCATACGCCTGTTTTGTTCTCTCCATAATGTTTCCAAAGTGATTCTTAATATTTATTCAGCGCTCCCAACTCCTTAAGGAACTTCAACTTGTGATGAAACTGACTGAGAGTAGTTCTAGAGTCGAATAAGGGTTCTGTCGTATCCCATAATGACTGTACAGTAGGTAGAAACTGCTCGCGATCTGCCAAAAAGGTGAAAAACTTAAACGGCCTTCTAACTTCTTCTCTTATATCCGATAATAACACCATACATCTAGCATGATCAGAAACTTCCCCCATTATTGCAGCTAGCATAAGAATAAGGGTACTAATGCATCCAAGTCCCATTTATCAAAGTCCTATCAAGTTTTTTCCCTACTGGATTACCCTCTCTTGTTTTCTACCATGCGAACAATGCACCCACATACATTAAATCAGTGAGGTCATATTTTTTTTTGAATTAATAAAACACACATTAATAAGTATTCATAAAAAAAGAATATGCTCGTATCTGCGGACAAAACATGATATATCATTTTGCTCGGGTATCCAGAGATACTTTATTTTCTCATGTTTATTGTTTGGATATAAACATGTACAATAAATTGATTTTACAACATAAGCGATAACTATGATGATCAACTATTTGGTGTTCATGAAGGTCAAAGAAAACTTTGAAGAGATCAATGATGCTGTTGTCCAGGACCAGGAGGTTTAGGTGATTTTTTACGAGCTGGCGGCGACACACTCTTTGAGACATCAATTTTTAAACTTGCAGGTACTCCTTCCCCTTGATAATTGTGGAAAATAAAATGAATTGAATAATGAAATCTGTTTACAAGTGATAAAAATATTATATAGAGTTCAACAAGAAGGTCACTTACTGAGCAAGGTTCGGCCCATTGTTGTGTTGTTGAAGGCAGAGAGTAAGAGAAGAATCAAAGCGACTAATGATAAAGCCAGACGATTCATTATTTTCTTTTGGTTGAGTATTACTCCAAGAGAGGTAGTAGTGTTATAAGTTCACACAAGTTGTATATACTATATATATATATATAGAGAAGTAGATCTGGATGGTCTATAAAAACTTCAAGTTCGTTAAAGCCACACCTATGTTGTGTTTTTACAAACGTGATACTCTTGGCTTATATGAATCCCCACCTAATAATCTTCACGCGTAAGCGAAAGTATTTCATAGGAACGCGATCCTTGACTAAACAAAGGTCTATGGACTACTACAGTGGTGGTGGTGGTACATAACATAAACACACAAATTCATAAGACTTTTGTTTTTCAAAATGTAACACTGAACCAAATCTGAGAAAGCTTATTTACAGACAAAAAACAACAGCTTAAAGGTTGAACCCATCCATGATCATATCAAAAGCTTCTGTTGCCTCAGGTAACATGTTCAATCTGATGAATTTCTGTCTTGAGACGACGACGAGAACAAGCTGCTAAACGGCCATGGAATCGAGAATGCGTTCCTATTACCATCATCGTTCTCCTCTTCTTCTTCTCCTTCGTGACGGTTTGCATCGCTGTTCTCAGTTCCCTGGCTGCTGCTGCTTGAAGCAGAAGAAGACTCATTAACTCCATTGTTGTCATTTGTTGCTGAGTCAGCAGTAGTCTTGGTCTCATCTGTAGGTAACTGATACCGACAAACAGGGCATGAACTGTGAAGCTCAAGCCACGGGAGCAAGCAGTCAGCATGGAAGTTGTGCTTGCAGGGCATCTGTTTAGCCTCGACCCCAACCTCAAAATCATCCAAACACACAGAACATTGCAGACTAGGCTCTTGGATTTTGACAATAGCCAAAGACTCGACATCTTCTTTACGAGCTGGAGGTGTTCCGTATCTGTTGGGATCATTCTCCGCTAGACGCTGTAGCAGCGCTTCGAATCCAGGACCGATGAAATAGTCGCTTAGAGAAGAACCATCAGGCATAGAATCCGTAACGAGAGAGCGTGGGACGGCGATTATCTGATGATGAGGACTGATGACGATCAAGCGTCCATTTGACGGATGGTTGTTGTCATCATCATCTCTGTTACTACTACTCTCAGGTTGGAGTGCTCTTACTCCACGAAGCAATTGCACAACGGAAACGGAAGAACGTCTTCCCCTTCTCCTAAGAATCTCTTGAAGCTGCGAATCCAAGTCTCTACCGTTTCCGTTTTCATTCTCAACAGACTCAGCAGTCTGGTTCCTTGTGGCAGAGTTGTTCATCATTTCCATCAAGATGGGAGCCCAGATAGTAGTGGTTGTTGCTCTCCGGTCTGAAGAGTGGTGATCCTCATCCATCTCTTCAACAAAGCCGCTTCGACAAAAGGGGCATTTGATCTCGTCTTCCATCACCACAGCATTCACAGTTTGGGAACACATGTGGCACCAATAACTCGTTGCATTAGTAGCTTCTTCCATGGCCTCTATTCCTATTCATAGTCAAAAGATTACCATGAGCGAGAAAGAACAAGTCTCGATGAACCCGTTTCTCAAACTCACCACAAACTTTTTTTTTTTTTGGTATTATTCACAAAGAGGAAGAACAAATAAGGCTAGTCACGGAGATTAAAATGACAAAAAAAAAATAAAATACTAACCAAAACGATAAATGCAAGAAAGAAAGTAAAGCACCTTTTTCTTAAACTCCGAGTCTTCTTCAACAGAACAGCAGATGAATCTCACAGAGACGAAAGAAAATATAAGGAGCAATTTCTGATTATTTTTGAAAATTAGAAGCAAGCAAAAGAGAGACAAAGGGGGTTTAAGTTTTTGTGTGGAGGAGTGCTGATTCCAGATCCTTCTCGGTTTCTCTCTTTTTCTGCTGATTGATTACGACATCATTTTTAAATCAGTCGGACTTTTTTCTCTAAAAAACTTATTAAAAATCCATGACATTTTTGGGGTTTATTTAATACTTTAATATAGGCTTTTTAGCTCCACTTTCTCTTGGGCTTTATCTTATTTATTCTATGGGCTTTACACGGTGTTGTAGAAAATCCGAACGATGGCAAAGTTTTGCTTTAAATCGTCGGAGCGAACTCTTAATTTATGAAAACTCGATTAAGTCTCCAAACCGCATCTAACATTTCCATATTCACCGGATTCAAAACATGTCAAAACCCTCACATCACATGGAACAATGTACAATGCAACAATCTCCATCATATCACGTCTCCACAGCATGTAACTACAATCTTCATACGTATGAGCAATTTCGAGCTAGTTTATAAGTATTTTTTTCTCTTCTCAAGATCATCTCCCTCTAAACTCATATCAAACACACAAGGACAACACCTATACACCCCCCAATCTTTATACTATCTCCATTGAAACCCAAAACAAAACAAAACAAAAAGTAGCTCCATTTACACACAAAAGATAAACCCGGAAAGAATCATCAGGTAGATTCTTAATCTATAGTCTATTCTAACCACGTATCCCCAAATAAATAAATGTTTTCATACAAAATAAATAATGAAAAAAAGCTAAGTAGAAACGGTGCTTACTTGTCGTCAACATATATAATCTTCTTGTCCTTTGTAAGAACATGCAGATTATTTCATGAATCTCTCTCTCACTTACTTGCGCGTCTGCTTCAAATCCTAAGCCTCAGCTAATGCAAAGTAGACACATGTTTGTTTAGAATTTGCTAAGATAACACCACCTTTCTTGAATGGAGATTTGCTCATAATGAAGACATCCCCGGGGGTTGCTTCAAACCTTTCTCTTCCTACACAGAATTGTCTTATTAATATGTGATACGAGAGACGTGAAGGCAACGGAAACAAGACAACCATGAACCAAAGGAATGTTGAATCAACGGAGACTAACATCAATTACATGCAATGATCTGGATATGGAAGAGTTAATCTGAGAGGCTTCTGCTGCAGATGGTGATCCACTGTTCTCAGCTGAATAATGATTCACCTACGAAAAAAAAAAGAATTGGACTGACTGAGTGAGTGACTTATCCCAGACCCCAGTATAAACAAGAGTGACCTGTGTTGCGTTGGGTGAACTCAAATTGGATTGGGCCTCCGCCTCTTCAAAAAGAGAGGCGTAGTAAGCAGGGTCGTAGATAGAACCACCCAAGATCTCTTCAGCACCTGAACACTGCCTGTCTATAGCAGGCGTTGGCGGGTTCAAGAAGCTGTTCCGCAAACCGGAATCCGGTTCACGGGGGAGTGAATTGTCGACAACAGAAGCACCAAGCCAATAAATCTGAAACCACAAGAGAGAGGAAGAGAGCCTCACAAAGAAGCCAATCATCTCCATGGCCATGGTCAGCTTCACTGAAAATACGAAGAAGGTCCCATACGACTCCGCTGAAATGCACCTGCTTCATCAACCAAAAGGCATGATATGAGCAATAATAATGTCTCCAGCATAGATCAGAGGATTCACAATCATACCAAATCTCTTGGGTGAAGAGGATGAACCAGGAGATATCGAGGAGAAGAGCGCAGAAGAGGAGAGCAGCGTAGGTGCGGCCGAGGCTTTGGCTATTGCTCTCGATTGCCACAAGCGCAAACAACGCAATCACCAAGTTTATGAGCAGAACTCCATTGTATAAGGCCCCTAGTGATCCTATCAGAGCGCAGCCAATCTGGATAACAATCTCGGATCGATGAACCCTAGAAATAGATAGACCCAATCAAAACATATTTGAAGAGAGAGAGAGAGACCTGAGCGTAGATGAGGATGACGGCGAGAGATTGGAGTTTAACATAGTCGCGAAGCCAAGGCTGTATTCGATCTCGCAAAGAACCACAAAGCATCTTCAGTCAATCTCGCCCCCTTCATAAATATCGATAAGAGTTTTTCTGTGTTGGCGGGATCACATCGAATCGGAGATGATCAAATCAAATCATTCTCTCCTCAGAAATTACAAATTCTCTTTACTAACCAAATCAGTATCTCTTAAAATGAAACTAAATCAAATCAAAATAAAGGACTGGAATAATTCCTCTGCTCTCACTAGGCCCACTTCCTCTTTTCAGTTTGTTTATAATTCTCTATACTGAAAAAACAATTCTCAAGAATAACCATTTTTAATTGAGAAATATTTAGGATAGCACTAAATTTTTTTTTTATCATAAATATAAACTCTAATAATCAAAATGACCAAAATGTTTCATTAAATAGGTAAATATACACTTATTCTTCTATGGTTAACTAACCCAAACTTTAGGGTTTAGAGTTAAGGGGTAGGGATTTGGGTTTAAGATTTAAAATTTTATAAAATAGAAAATAAATATTTTTTTATCACAAAATAGCATTCAATAAAAATTGATTAAAATAGCTTATTTTTATTTTGAAAATTTTAATTTTTAATTTTTTAAAACTTGTAACCATATTCTCAAAATTCCACCCTTAACTTTAAACCCTAAACCCTAGGATGTAAATGTATTTTTGCTTTTTAATAAAACTTTTTTTTAGTCATTTTTTCATTTGAGGCTATTTTTATAGGGAAATATTCATGTTTACCACTTTCTTGATACAATTATTCATGTTTACCACTACTAAAGAGATATTTTTAAAAATACAATTTTCATTAAGTGACAAAAGACTCTTATACCCTTGTTATTTAAATAAAAATTAATAATTTTTTTTATGTTTTCGAATTCTATTTTTTCAACTTTGAACTTTTTTATAATTTTTTTTAAAAACGTTGTTTAGAAATCAAAAATTATTTTTTAAACATTTTTTTTTTAAAATTCATATTTTGAAACTATTTATTTATATATATTTATGGGGAAATTGTAATTATACCACAAATTTGATACCACTTTTCAATTTCAAATCCCGAAGAAGTTTTTTAGAAGACCAAACCGTTTGTGCAGCCTATGTTTGTGATGGGAGTGGAAGGCTTCACCGATTCGGAAATTAACGGTCACGACAACAGCGTAGTGGTAAGGTCGAATAACACTTTCCAATTTCAAAGGCTTTGTCGTTGACGGAATGGGATGCTTGTCGGATTCGTTTTGTGATAGTCGAGAGAACGCCAGAACAAGTATCTCTGAATCTGAAGTATTTTTTTGTGTGTGTTTGGACTCTACTTTTCATTCTATTTTACTTTCAATTCGTTTGTCTTATCTGATTTCAAATGGAATAGCTTTGAGAAATCTGAGTTTGAAGTAATTTTTTGTTCTTCGTCTGATTTGCTATTTGTAAACACATTAAACCGAAAGTGTGTGGCTTTGTGTTTGGCATGTTGTTTTCATTCTATGCTAATTTCAAGTAGTCTATGTTACCCAAGTAACATGGATAAGTGTGAAGAGTGCATGTTCATACTATTACTACTTTGTGTATGTTCTTGTGAACTGAATAGAATACCAACCAAAAAACTAAATAGAATAGTGTGCATTGTATTGGTATGTATTTGAGTTTTATGTTGATGTGTATATGCTTTTGTAAAGAGAAATAGTATAGTTAAATATAAATGGAATATAATTTATTATAACATCAAATAAAATACATTACAACATGATGTTGAATGGAATACTATTTATATTATGTTGTGTCTTCTTCTTCTTTTCTCTAATGCCGTTAATCTCTATCTCTTTCGATGCCATCAATCTGAATATAAATCACGTACAAATTCTTGAAACATAGATATATAGAATATAGGGTGAAGTGACATATCTGAAGGTAACACTCCTAATCTAGGAAAGTTAACTTGATTGACCGTGCAAAAATCAAACAAGAACATGCACGATCAACCATGTAAACTTAAACCAGATTTAAGATGCCACTATCAAATACCTACATTTTCCTATTTCCAACATTACCTACTCTTCAAATAAACTACATATTTTACTGAAACATTGTATTTATTAATAGTTTTTTATATATGTAATATCTAATTTTAATCAGCTTTAAATCAATCATCATACATTTATTATAATTGTTAAAACACAATTACTAATACAATAACTTAGATTATATATAATACTACCTTGATTTTAAAATTTTATTTGTACTTAGTTTTTAAAAAATATAAAGTTACACATAAATTCTACTTATATTTATTTTCTTTAATGTAATTTTTATTTTGTATTATTGAATTTTAATTGGAACAACAATATGAGTTAACAGATGTTTGATCCGAGAATCAGCATGATAAGGGTGACTAACAAGGGTCAACAAATGACATAATAAACTTAAATCATTGTTTTTTAGAATGACTCGATATGAAATTATTGTATTGAATGTTGACTATCATGATATATCAACAACTGTATTGAAGGTTGTAATGTAATATGCAAACACCGTTTTTGATAAAGAAAATATAATCACACACATGGAATGATTGTATTGAATGTTGACTATCAAGAGATATCAACAAATGTATTGAGTTTTGTAATGCGATCTGTAAATAAAAGAGTCTATAAAAAAAAGACAAAACCACACATATTTTTGTGTGTAGAAGGTTTAACTAGGTAAAACATATTGCATTCATCAATTTGTTAATAACTAATGTTTTAGAAAAAACATCTTCAAATTAATTTAACTTTTATCGTCGTTACTATATTACGTATATCTCTATTTATATAGTCAATTGTATTCAAATTTTTTGATAAAATATTATTTTCATATCAATGAAATTCCTTTTAAAATGTATGTTTTTTTCTTGCAAGTGTTTTTCTTCAAAGAGTTGTATTGGTTTTCGATAACGAAACTCAATATGATCTATAAGATCCAAGTCAGCATTTATGGCCCTTTATTGGGTCTACATCTGTTACCCCACTAAATAAATGTGGGATGACTATAATGCAACGAGTTGATATATCCGATTAGTTAAGGAGATAATTTTGATATATGTTGCACTTCTTCCACAAGGGCTACAACCTTGTTGTCAACAAAATTTTATAGTTTTACTTCATGCATATCAGTCAGAGTGCTAGCCACACAGACGATTATTTATGACACATAGTTTTAGAAGACATATTCTCATTTTGAGAATTTTGTTAATATTTATAGGTAAATATAATTTATAATTCTTTTGATAATAAAAATATTTGTAAGAATTTTATCATTGGTTATAGAACTTTTACTAATAAATATATTAAATAAGTGTTTTGTTAACTAATAATTATTTTTCAATTTTTCATATTAACAAATTATTTTAATAAAACTATAATTGGCAACAGTGAAATGTTTATAATAATATTGACTACTATTGCTATGCAGTTGATTTGATAATTTTGGTTTACCAATCAATCATTAATAGAATTTAATAGTTTATACAATTCTAATGTGTTTTATATTATATATACAATATCAGATAAAAGCAGTGGTAATCCAAGTATCTCTGTGCTTTAAAACGTTTTTTATAATAGCAAAATATTTAATATGAAAATCTTACAAATTATTATTTTTTTGCTTAGAGCATCCGAGAATGGTAGACTGGCACTGACTTCATGTTGGTTATTTCCAAAATCTTGTGACAATGTCAATAAGCTGATTGAAAAAACACGGCAGAGAAAGGATAATGAACATGAAAGATAATCACAACAGAAGCTAGGATCTTGTACCATTCTTTAACTTTGAAATAAGATAAACATTATTCCATTTCTCCACCATGTCTTTTACTACCTCGTGAGGCTCTAAATACACCAAGAATTTAGGGTTACACCATGTTAAAATTTTGATGAATATCTCTATATCATAGTTGTCTTTTATCATGTGTAAGTGGAGTGATTGAAAAAGAATACGATCCCAAAATAAAATAACAACTAAAGTTTCTTTTAATAAATATATAAATTTTATTATATAAAGCTTGGTTTTTCAAAGTTGCTAATTAACATGATCGCGACATGTGTTAATTAATTTATTAAGATTGTAACATATGTGAAAAATATGTTACAATTCTCTTTTTTTTTAGGATTTTTAAAGATTTAGAAAAAGAAAATTATTATTACATTTCTTTGGACATTCTAGAAAAGGAAAATTCTTACAAAAAATATAGTTTATTGTTCATTTTAGGAGTTTAGAAAAGGAAAATTACTATTACATAGTCTTTAACAATTATATTTATATGGTTCTTTTTATAGTCTTTTAAAAATATTTGATAGTAATTTTTTTAAAAAAATTCTATAAACAAAGAATAATTGTAATTTGAAAGTTTTTTTTTCTTTTTAAAATATTTTGCATATTTTTCATCTTTAAAGATACTTAAGAAATATATTACAAGAGAAAATATTAATTGTTTAAAAAAACTTAAATAAAAACTAATTATAAAATTCTACAAGTACAAGAAATTATTTAATAGAAATCAAATAGAAAAAATAACTATAAAATCAGTGATATTCCTTTTTTAAAACCTAAGAAAATAAAAATGTACAAGTACTCTTATTATTTTCATATAAACAACTAACTTTCCTTTTTAACATATAAATGTATGCTACACAAATATAAACCAAAATAAATATTATTTTCACATCTATATTTAGGTTTAAGGTTCCTCATATTATTTTCACAAAAAATAGTATTTACAGGGAAAATATTATCTGAGTATTTTCTTTTAATTTCTTTAAGCATCTCAATTTTTTATCATCCTTATTATATCTTATGATGCTAACACAAGTTTTTTTAATTATGATTTTTTTTGTTGTACCTATGTGTAAATATGAGGAACATAAGTCACAATATATAATTAACTAAAAATAAATTTTTTATTGAAAATATATTAGTTGTATAAAAATCTTAAACAAAAACGAATTATAGTTGCAATTTTCCTTTTAAAAAAATAAAAGTAATTTATTCCTTATAAGTAACTAACTTTTTTTAATAGATAATTTGGTGTTAAAAAATTTATAAACCAAGATTAACTTCAAATATTTCACCCGATATGATTGTGACATTTGTACAAAAAAAAATTAAATTGTGTATGTATTAATAAAAATCAATCATTATGTGAAAATAAAATTTTCCTCTAAAATCCTAAATAAAAGAAATTTGGAAAAATATTTTTTTCCTCTTTTAGTCTTAACCAAATATTTTTTTTTTTCCTTTTAAATCATGGCTAAAATTCGTTTTCTCAATATCACTAATATTTTGTAAAAATAATTAGTATTTTGTAAACATAATTTTTTTTATTGAAAGTATATTAGTTTTTTTTTTGATTAACCTGGGGGTATCCCAGGCCTATGTAGAGGCCCAGACTAATCCCTAAGGGGAGGTGCAGCCCACGGATAGACCCTCTTTCCGGGTATTCAAATGGGCCCTAAAGCATGGGCCCTTATCCGTGTTAGGTGACCCGGATAATTGTGATCTAGTTTCGCGCAGCAGGTGGATCGAACCTGAAACATGTTGGTGTCTCAGCCCCGTCTCCTTACCACTCGACCACAATCACCCGGTCTTGAAAGTATATTAGTTGTATAAAAATCTTAAACAAAAACGAATTATAGTTGCAATTTTCCTTTAAAAAAATAAAAGTAATTTATTTCTTATAAATAACGAACTTTTCTCTTTAATAGATAATTTTGTGTTAAAAAATTATAAACCAAAAATAAATTCAAATATTTCACCCAATATAATTGTGACATTTGTACAAAATAAAATAAAATTGTAGAATTTTAGAATAAAAATCTATCATTATGTGAAAATAACTTTTTTTCCTAAAACCCTAAATAAAAGAAATTTGAAAAATAACTTATTCCTCTTTTAATCTTAACCAAATAAGATTTTGTTTTCCTTTTAAATCATGACCAAATAGAATTGTAAAAGTAATTTTTAGTTTTAAAATTTAATGATAAATATCATACTGAAAATATTTAATTAAAAATAATAGTGATGTTTTGAAAATGAATTTTGAAAATAGCAACTTTTAAAAATAGTTAATATTTGCTGGAAATAATTATTTGATAGTATTTTAATTTTCTAAATCCTAGAAAAAATAATTATAAAAGATTATGTAATTTTAATTTTATTTTTTTACACCCTAAAACTGTTCAAAAAAATTTGATATTTCTTTTCCTTTACAAAAAAAGTCTTAAACAAAAGAGATTTGTATCATATTTTTTAATTCATAACCAAAAGAGAATTGTAAGAAGTTATTTGATAGTATATTTTAAGAGAGAATTTTATGATGAACATGATACTAAAAATTATTTAATTAACAAACAAAGTGTAAAATAGTATTGATATGAACTTTAAAAATCATAATTTTAAAATTATTTAATAGTAGCTTGAAATAATTATTTGATAGCAATAAAAAATTTCTGAAATTCTAAACAGGAGATAATTGTAAAAGTTTACATTATTTTCTAAAATCCTAAAAAAATATAAAAAAAGTATTTGATATTTTTTCTTTTTTAATTGTAAATAAAAACGAGATTTATAAAATATAATTGTTTTCTCTTTCTAAAAAAAATCCTAATAAAAGTAAACATACCTATTTAATAGCATTTAAAACAAAAATTGATGACAAGTATGATGCTAAAGCTATTAAATTAACAAAAATCAAAACTTAAGATGTTGTAGTGATTGGTATTTAAGTGTTTGGTTATACGAAAATCAAACGCATGTTTGATATATATATTTTCATGTTTGCTCATAAAAAAATAATTAAAATTATTGTCACTGTACATATGTTTAGTCAAAAACAAATCAAGCTTCATTGTTATCTTATTACATTTTTTTTTTACTATGTAGTAGTTTACAATTCATTTTAATTAAAATGTTTTTATGAAAATATATCAATAATAAATAATGAATCAAGAAAATTATTTAACATCAGATAATAAGTTTAATAAAACATTAAATTAGTACATAAGTAAGTGTATAATGTTGTCATTGCTTCTTGGCCTTATTTAACTTCCAAATTCCTTTTTATTTCATTATAATTATTATTTCGGGTGGAACATCACCATCACAATGCTCCTCTCTCGGCGTCGAACAGCCACTGTCACTTGTTTTCTTCGTCTCTCATTCCAAGCCGTGATCCACAGTGTTTGGTGTGAACGGAACAGACGCAAACACAACAATGGTTTCAATACAGCACCAGAGCTCATTAAGAAGATCGACAAGATTATTCGAAATAGAGTGTCCTCCTTGCGTCACAAGAATGTTGCTTTCTATGGCAGCATGATGCTTGAGTGGCTGGGAAGAACAACATAAGTTTTACTTTGCTCTCTAGTTTACCATTCTAGCTCTACAAATGTTTCCAAACTCTATTGTGCTGTAAACATTTTTTATTTTGTTGATAAATAAATTTAACATTTCAACAAAAAAAAAATTATTATTTCGGGTTGGATCCGGTTTAAATTTTTACATTTGGATATTTTTTCTATCTCTAACAAATATTAACTGAAACTTATGTGTGAAAACGAGTTCTTAACTATAAAATAAATTTCACATAACATATGCAAAAAACAATTTAAAAACAACAATAAAATGATCTTTTAATATTTTTCTATTAACTTAAAGTATCAAATAAAGTCTGTAGCAACGCACGGGCCAAAATCTAGTTAAGATATAAAACTTTAAGATTTTATGTTTTTTACATACTTCTAAAAACTTTGTGTGTTAGAGCCATGTGGAGCTCTCTACTATACTCTAAGCACAACACCTAAACTTAGCTTACAATCAATTTTTAAAAAAGTTCAAATAAATTACACATTCTATTGGATCATTTTCTGAATCGAATTTATAATTTATACAATACATTAAATTTGGGAGACGTGTGGAATTCCCAGCCATGATAGCATCCAAGCTCACACCCATCAAAACACAAGGTGATCCATGGTCTCTGACATATAATAGCTGTGACCGTCTCTCTTCGACCAACAAACAATGTATGTCCCAATCCGAGCCAATGAAGACCTGCAGTTGACACGGCTTGCTCAGCCATCTTGGAGCTCCAGCTGTCATGCTCACACAGTTATGGACATTGAGCTTCCTCAACTATTTGCTTGTAGCCAGCGCCAGCCTGTATCGAAGAATCTGTCACGTGGAAGCAAGTCCTAATACTTCAAACCTTTTCAGGAGCGATGCGAAACCAATTAATTAACGTCGCTGAGTTTTGGGAACCCACCGAGTCTCACTGACTCTAAATCTTTGCAAGTCTCACTTATCTAGCGGGTTGTAACATGTTTGAACTAGGGAGAGGCTTGTAAGTTGGTGACAAGAGCCCAAAGACTGAAGCGCACTGTAAGTCAAGTCACTGTCAGGAAATAGCTCTTTTTGAGGATGGTCTCCAGTTTGACAAGTTGAGGAAGAGAACCAGTTATAGTTATGTACAAACAAAGAGATCTAGAGATGTGAGAGAAGGGGCGGAGACGCAGGCGACGGAACAAAGGTTCTAACGCTTCAGTATTTCATCCGTTAACACAGAACTCCTCACTTCCTCCATTCCTTCTATCTTCTTCAATTCAATCCCAGAATCTTCCCTCCAATTCTTCTGAGCTCTGTTGACACGAATAAAAGATGAGGCCTGTTTGGACGCAAAGTTAGTCATATCCTTACCCATTTTATATTAAACAACCCGGGTTGTGCTCTTTAACCGCTCAATCACTAAGCCCACAAGCGGTTCGATTTATAGCTGTCAATTGGACAGACCGTCCATGATAAACCCAGTCTAATTCATTTTGGAGGGGTCACAGTCGCATCCAATTACATATTGGTCTAATTAGGCTAAAGACCTATTGGTATATAGTCTAACTGAATAAATACCAAATTGATTATGAGCGTCCATGAGCTTACCAAAAACATACTTTGATGATTTTTGTAGAAAAAATGTAATTCCGCGGTTTTGGTGAAAAATTAAATTTTACGATTTTGACATAAAACCTAATCTTACAATTTTGACGAAAAACATAGTTTCATGGTTATGGCGAAAAATCAAATTTTACGCTTTTGACATGAAAATATAACTTCACAACATTAGTGAAAAACATAATTTAACTGTTTTGACGGAATATATAATTTCATAGTTTTGATGGAAAAAACAGAATTCTACGGTTTTGGCATAAGACCTAGTTTTGGATTTTGGTGGGTAAATTAATTTTACTATTTTCGTGGAAAAATATAATTCTACCATTTTGGCGAGAAACATAATTTTATTGTTTTGGAAGAAAATCATAATTTTACGGTTTTACGGAAAAAATACAGATTTAGTGGAACCATAATTTTATGTTTTAGGGGAAAATCTTAATGCTACGGTTTCGTGGAAAAAACCTAACTTTTACGGTTTTGGTAAAAAACACATTTTACTGTTTTGGTGTAATTTTCCAATCGATTTTGGTGGGAAAATATAGTTTTACTGCTTTCGTGGAAAAAATATAATTCTACCATTTTGGCGAGAAACATAATTTTATTGTTTTGGAGAAAAATCGTAATTTTACGGTTTTACGGAAAAATTACGGATTTAGTGGAACCATAATTTTATGTTTTAGGGGAAAATCTTAATTCTACGGTTTCGTGGAAAAAACATAACTTTTACGGTTTTGGTAAAAAAACATATTTTACTGTTTTGGTGTAATTTTCCAATCGATTTTGGTGGGAATATATAGTTTTACTGCTTTCGTGTAAAAACATAATTATACATTTTTGGTGAAAAGCATAATTTTATTTTTGGAGGAAAATCGTAATTTTACGGTTTTACGGAAAAATTTATGGATTTAGTGGAACCATTAATTTATGTTTTAAGGGGGAATCTTAATTCTACGGTTTTGTGGAAAAACGTATTTTTACTGTTTTGGTGTAATTCTCCGATTTTGGCAGAAAAATGTAGTTTTCATAGTTTTGGTTGAAAAAAACATAATTTTACAGTTTTGACATGAACAAAATAAATTTGTGGTTTTGACAAAAGACCTAATTTTACTTTTTAGTTATGATTCGTGCAGACAGCTCTGATAGGTACTGGACGTTTAACGGATCAACCTCTGATTCAATTCATATATATTATAACCTCTTTAACTTAATACTCTATAAATTAATATACACTAAAAATCTTTATAAAATAATATAATTTTATAGTCCCAAATTGAATTTTTGGTTAATATCTCTATAAATTAATAAAAAAAATTATAGTTTTGGTGTAATCTCAACATTATTAATTTATAGAGGTTTCACTGTATTTCATGTGTCGGTTCTTTTTTTATTTTTGAATGAAGGATACTCATTATAACCAAGAAAAATTACATGGCAAAATAGAAAACGGATTTGGTTAAATTACATGACAAAATACAAAACAGAAATCAGAACTTTAATTCTGGGCTCGTTTTCAATTGAGTTATAATCGGAAATTTTCTCTCACTCTCTTTAGCTTAGTTCGGATTGGGTTTGTTTTAAAAATATAGTTAGAATTAAACAAAAAATTAATTTTTTTTTTGCTAACAAAAAAAAAAAAAAATTGTTTCGTTCTATTTTACTTTGGATAGGATTGGTTCCAATTAACAATAGTAAGCCTCTCTAACTGATAGAAATTAAATTGGTCAAAGTCCAAGAGTAAAATGTATTAAAAATCATAATAAAGCTGATGATGAGTACAAGTTTTTGGATATCTTGTATTATTATTGTATATCACTACGGTATACGGGTAAGGACAGAAAGAAGGGTGACATCAAAAGTTTACGATCTAAAGGTTGAGACCAAAGTTGAGATTAAGTCGATCCCTGATCCCTTTGAATACCTCTGTACCGTCCGGTATCACACGATCAATCTCTGGTTCATTATTCCAGTTCATCAAACCATGGTTCTGGTAAACCGGTAAACTCGGCAGCTTAGCGAGTCCAGTCATATAGAACTGTGTCATATCCACTGGTGGGTCCAACGAAGAAGGGAAAAACCTAAGGGCTTCAGAGGCCGAAGAGGAAGAAGGCGGCACGGTTCGGTGATTGTTATGGTCTTGAGACACTGATGAACTGTACTGGCCCTTTAGACCGGAAGAACTGCTACCACGTGCAGCTGGTGGATCGTGCTCGTGTATCCCATCGTATGTAACCAATAGAAACTTGACATCTTCTGCTCCTCTCTCCACATGCTTCTTCACATCACACGCTGTGTATGTGCATTTGTAGTAGCTTCTGCACCAAAATAAAAATATAAAAATCTAACATAATATAAAATCTAAGATAAAAAAAAAAAAATTAAGAGCATAATGAAAGAAACAAACCTTGGATTTGGGTTCCCTTTGACAACTTTCTGACCGTATTTCCTCCAGCGAAAACCATCGTCAGGATTGTTTTCTTCAGTTTCCATTTGAAGGATAACTCTTTGGCTCTTACATGATCTTGTCGCTCCAATCATGGTTGATTCCCCAAACTTCCTGCAAAAGAATTATGTAGTTTAGGTTAATTTAATCAAATATATTAAGTTTATTGTTATTAAATACTGATGTTATCTTGGGACCTTCTCTTTGGAGATGAAGGCTCAGCATCTAGCTCATCAACAATGTTGTGTTCTTCGTCTTCATCTTCCTTGTATTCCTCTTCGTCCTCGTTCTTCCTATCGATTTCCATGTTGATGAGGTCGGTTTCGTTAAGGGCTGGACCAGATTCAAAAGCAGCGACTATAGGAGCATCAATGGAATCAACATGAGATGGGATATAAACGGAGTCTTTGGAATATCATCAGAGCATGTTAAAAAATACTAGGAGAATCCAAAATGGAAGCAAACTTGAGACAGAAGCAACTCTATTACCTTGTTGAGGAGGCAGAGCAACGTGCATCGGATCGTTGTTGGATATCATCATCGTTGCATGGTCGGCACCAGAACTTTCAACCGCCTCTGGAGGCCCGCCATTGGCGACTGGAGACGGAAGGATCATCTGAAATATGTTTAAAGAGCGACACGTTAAATATAACAAAGTATAGTATTATGGTTCATACATAAACTTTGTATTAAATTGTTATCGAATTGAAAATTGTAAACGCAAATAGAGTATGTATTCAAACGTGAACAAAAAGGAAATGATAGATTCTATATCGTTAAATAATATTCGTTAAAAAACACGATAAATAATACTCACTTTTTACGCCTAATTGTTTAAAATATCATACATAATAATATTCCGTTGTATGTTGTCCAACCACATTTTTGTTCGACTGTTTATCATATGATTATATATCGTATTATGAAAGAATCATAAACATTGTTACTTACGTGTGAAGGATCAATGAACGTGTTTGGAAATTGCAACATAGCAGATGGGCTGAATCCTGGAGAGATTAGGACGAGAGGAGAAGGAACGGTGGTCGACGGGTTCCTGAAGAAAGCAGCAAATGGACGGTTGTTCTGTGTCTCGAGCGGTGGAAGATTGAATTCAACTCGTGCGGCTACTCTCTCGCGGAGACTGGATCTTTGTTCAGGCTGATGGTTAGTTTGAGGGAAGATCTCGTTGATCTGATCCACAACATCATTGTTGTCGCCTTGATTCAGCATTGCTAGTAGCGATCTAGGGCTAGGACTAGACGGTGCAGCCCAACACGTCCTCACACCTCTGTAGGTTCCATCAAAAGCATTCATTTCTCCTGAGATGTCAAGAAACAAGACAACATTAATAAAAAAAAAGTTATGCAAAGATCGTCGGAAACGGATATCTAGTTGAAATAACGATATATTTGGGATATATATTTGAATGATTTAATTGGTAAACGAATGAAAAATGTATTTAATTTGCAAATAGGGGTGAAGGAGAAACCTTTTTTATTCAGAAGAAGCTAGCAGGAAAAGAAGAAGACAGAAGAGATGTGTGTTGCATAAGAGGGGAGATGGTGTTTATATAATAAAACTAGTAACCTTTTTACTTTGGTAAAAAAAATTATATGGTCAAACTTTTGTCATTTAGGAAAGAGACTTTTTAATAAATTTTCTTTCATTTCTATATTCTGCTATATAATATTTTTTATCAAATTAGTAAATTAATATATAATTTACATAACCAAAATAAATCAGATTTAAAACCAATCTATTTTTCTTTAACAAAAAAACATAAAACCAATCTATTGTATATTATTTAATTATCAGTTTTGTAACCAATGTCATTATATTTAGTTTTGATATCACTTATAATGCCCGACCGTCCATGGCTAGTGGACCTCCTATGTCCCGCTCTCGGTCCATGGACCTTATTTATTCCGACGGAACGTGCGTTAATTTTCAGAGGCTCAAAAATCTTGTATACTGACCTTACAATCACCACATGATCTTTTCCCGCGCTTTAGCCTCACTCGCATGATATCGTGAATCATTTTCCGATATATCACCCATCCTTTCATTATTTCAAATTCAAGCACGCTTAATCTTGGAGTTCTAAACGGATATGTGAATGAAAATATAAATGCACTTTGGTGATATAGGTAGCTAAACTAATTTTGTTAAGTCTTTTTCCACGTATACCAGAAATCGGAATATTACCGTTGTATGTGCTAAAGGTAACTGGTTTTTATTGAGTCAGTTAAGACAATTAGTTTGGTTTCGAATGTTTTAATGAAGTTAAAACATAGGCGTGTCTTCGTCTCGCCAGACACCAACAACTTAATTTCTAATGGAAATCAAATCCATAAATGATAATTTTATAATCTATCTCCGACCAACCCTTGCTATGAAACTACTACTACTACTTCGTTAGTATTTCTTATATAATATTTCTAATTTAAAAATGAATTGAGGTTATTCGTATATTTTAATCATTTTTAGATAGTTTTAAATCGTTATTTTCTGCCAAATAATAGTCATTAGTATAATATATTTAAACCAAATATAATATTTTATGATTCTCTATTCATTAATATCTTTGTACATAGGTAATATATATATATATATATATATATATATTAATCAGTTTTAGATCATACATTTATTATTATCTTGTAAAAAAATTATTAATACAACAAATTTATATATAAATAATATTACTGTGATTTTATATTTATTGGTACTTGTATTTTAAAAATTTAAGATTATACTTTAATTATAATCAGTTTAAACTGTTTGAAGTTTTTTTTTACTTCGATATGAGTCAAGCATGTAATCAGATTATTGATTAACAAATCAGTATGATTAGGGTAACTAACGACGGTCAAACAGATGACATGATTAACTTTGATCATTGTTGTTAGAATGACATCGATATGGAATTATTTTATTATTTGTTGACTGTCAAGCGATATCAACAAATGCATTGAGTTTTGTAATGCGATGTGTAAATAAAAGTTGATAGTCACACCTAATTTTGTATAGAAAGTTTGACTACGGAAAAATAGCAAAGTAAAAAATTTGTTAACAAATAAAGCTTAAGTGAAATCATCCTCAAATTAATTTTATTCTTATCCTCTTTACTGTATGACTAGACGATAATCCGCTCATGCGCGCGGAATAAGTTTTTTATACTAATATGTGTTAAGTAAATAGTTTTAACATTTTGTAATACTATAATTTTTATCGATTGTAAAATGACGAATACAAATGGTGGCTTCTTAAATGTACCATCGTTGTTGAAGCGTTAACGTATTACAACTCATTTTAATTATTTTTAACACTTCATATGCGTAAAAATAAATTAAGTTTTGCGGCTGACACAAATCACAAAAACAAGATAGGCAATATCGATTGTAAAATGACGAAAAAGGATTATATTTTCTGCTCTCGATTTTTTTACTATTGACTCTGTTTTCATTTTCTACATCTATAAAATTGTGCTTTTGTTCTCGTGTCTGTTTCACTGCTATGAGTATTTTTTTTTTTAACTTCTTATGTGAATTCGGTGAATTACATAAGTGTTAATTTAAAAAGATGGACATCTGTAAAAAATAGTTCCACTCCAGATACATATCTAAGAATCAAAATTTTGAAGAAAATCACCGGTAAACTCTATTCACATGTTAGTGTTCAAATCTAATATATCAAGCCATTATAGAATATAAGTGAAGACTTAAATATAAATGTATGTCTAGTATATATATTCACCAGTTCGGTCAAAAAATCATCTAATTCTAGAAGAACAAAAATAAATTACTTATTTTATTAACCTACGTTTTTGAAGTTTAATTACTTAAGAGTATACCAATAAAAATATACATATATAATACTTTAACATTCTAGTATATGTAAACAATGTATAAAGTAAGAAGTGTTTGATTTTGAAATTAACATATTTTTATATTTTTATTTATTATATAATTTAATTTAAATGATATTAATGTATATATATAATACGATGTCTAATAATGAGATTTCATATTCGTACGATTTATGATCATTTGTATCTTGCTTGAACAAAAAATAAATAAAACCATTGATCACAAAATTTTCAATGTAGGACTTTTACCATTTTTAATAATTTATAGTCGTTTTAAAACATTTAAAATATAACATATAAGAAAAAATCTAAAATTTTTCTTATACGCTTAATATGATTTTTTAATTTTTTAATAATATAAAATTAAACAAAAAAGAGAGAGGATACAATTTTTTTTATCAAATATGTTTTATCCATAATCGTTAATTTTCATATATATGTTACTCATATCAGTTAATTCCGTAGCTTTTATTTAAGAAAATAATTTAGAATATTATTGTGTACACTATTAATCAATTTGATAATTAGTTTAATAAAAAGTATAATATATATTTATATGTACCAATTTATTTTTCTAAGAATTCTAAGAATTATCTTAGTGATAACACGTGGCTCGTACGGATCCTTATTTTTACTGAGGGTTATTACACTCTTTCCCCGCAATAGAATTTGTCTTTGAATGCTTAAGGAATTCTTCTCTTCACTATTACTCAGTATATTACTTCAATCTTCCACCATTTAATTATCATCTAACTTTGCATTAATTTATTGGTCATTCTCTCTTCTGCTATCAAATATTTCCTCATCATTACCATCAGTTTTGTTGTATAAGTATGCCATCAAGTTCATTACAACTCGAGCATTTGACTTCTTCTTATAACTTATCCACATTGTTGTTTCATCCCTAGTCAATATCAGGTTAAAGTTGTGTTAATTGGATGTACAACAATCAAAGAAGAATATGTACGACAAATTAAAAAACATTAACCTTTCACCAGATGGAAGATGTTATAACTATTTTTCTAGGTTCAATACTCTTTCTCGACCTTATCAATTTCCACCATTCGATCTTCATAATTCTATCATCATGATATTGAGGTTTTTATTTCTGATCCAAACACTTCCTCTTCTTTTATGGTTGCGTAAGTCTTGTGCCAATTCATATCTTATCTCTTTTTCATCTTACTCTTGGTACCTCCATCTTCAATTACAACTCTTCTTCTTCCTTCATACTATCATCACATTTCATACTATCATCTCATTTCATAGTTTATATATCAATTTCATCTCCCTGTTGAAGTTTGATTCCTGCCTTATGATGTCCTCTCAAAAGCTACTTCTCAAATCTTTCATTGCCTCAATATACTAACATCTCAATCCCGTTCAACGTTAATTGCTAGCATACTTTTATTATTTTTGATCTATGGCACTCAAATCACGTACAAATTCCAGAAGCATAGATATATAGAATATAGGGTGAAGTGACATATGTGAAGGTAACACCCCTAATCTAGAAAAGTTAACTTCATTGACGGTGCAAAAATCTAACAAAAACATGCACAATCAACTATGTCAACTTAAACCAGATTTAATTTAAGATGCCACTAACAAATAGCCACATTCTTCTATTTCCAACATTACCTTTTCTTCAACAATTTGTTAATAATTTTTTTTTTGACAACACAATTAATAAATATTTTTTTCGTGAGAGCATCTTCAAATTAATTTAAATTTTATCGTCATTACGATATTATGTATATTTCTATTTATATAGTCAATTGTTTTCAAATTTTTAGATAAATTGTTTTTTCATATCAATGGAATTCCTTTTAAAATATATGTTTTTGTTCTTCTTATAAGTGTTTTTTTAAAGAGTTGTATCGGTTTTCCATAACAAAAACTCAATATGATCTAGAAGATCCAAATCAACACTTATGGCCCTTTTTTAGGCCTGCATTTGTTACCCCACACAATAACAGTGTGATGACTATAATGCAACGAGTTGAAATATCCATGTAGTATATATTTTACATGCTACAATTCATGCTATGAGGAAAAGCCTTTGCCTAATGACGCTGTTATGAGGATGGTTGTGAAGGGGATAAGAAACAAATTGAGTATTATGAGAACAAGAAGAGTGAAGGGTTGGGAAGATGTGTTGCAGTTTTGGTTTAGCATAAGAGTTTAAAGGTCCATAGAAAATTGTAATTATAGGAGGGTTTGGAAGTTTTAAAGTTTCTATTTGAATGAGTTTTAGACTTTAAAAAATATAGAGGGTCTACACATGATGTAAGAAGGGTTTTTTGATGAATAAAATTTAACATTCATTCAAAAAAAAAACAGAAATATCCATGTAGTTAAGGAGATAGAATTGGTACATGTTGCATTTCTTCCACAAGGGCCACAACCTTGATGTCGTTGAACTTTTCTAGTTTTATTTCATGCAGATCAGTCATAGTGCAAGCCACGCAGACGATTATTTAGGACACATAGTTATAGAAGACATATTTTTATATAGGTTTTTCTCATTTTAAATTTTTTTTAATAATTATATGTAAATATAATTTATAATTCTTTTGATAATAAAAATATTTGTAAGAATTTTATTCTTGTTTATAGAACTTTCACTAAAAAATATACTTAATAAGTGTTTTGTTAACGAATAATTATTTTTAAAATGTTTTATATTAACAAATTATTTTATTAAAAATATAATTGACAACAGTGAAATGTTTATAATAATATTGACTAATATTGCTATGCAGTTGATTTGATAATTCTGCTTTACCAATCATTAATAGAATTAAATTAGGTTATACAATTTTAATGTGTTTTATATTATATATACAATATTAGATAAAAGCTGTGGTGATCCAAGTATTTATGTGCTTTAAAACTTATTTATAAAAGTCAAAATATTTACATAATGTATGTACTTATCTATTGTTGTGTCTAACGCAAACACTCAAAAGTAAAACCACTGTTTTGTTTCAGATGAAAGAAGTCTCTGAAGCATCTAGGAGAAGAGAAGCGACATTATCTTTTGTGTTTGTTTTCCATACAAGAATGGCATCTTCATTGTGAAATAGGTAAAAACTCTTGATGATTCTATACTCTTGGACATGTATTTTGTTATAGTTATAAAGCATGTTCAAATCATATTTGCATTGACTAGTCCTCTTCTCATGCTTATGATTTGAGACTTGAGAGAAACATATTATCTAGACCAGATGGAACATTAGTTTGATTAGAGATTGATGTTTATATATCTAATTGCTATCATTCCACTTATTCTTTGTGATGCATCTGTGTATGAATCCAAGAAATCGTGGGATGCTACTGATCTTGTGATTGTTTTTTTCATTGAGAAATATGTGTTAGCGTCATTTATATGCTACTGGTTTCCATCTTAGAAATACATAAATACATGTAACACATGTTGATTCAGAAGGCTGTTGTTATTTTTTTTAATATTTTGTGTTCTTACATGAAAGTCTATTATAAAGACAGAGAATAATGCAATGGACATGTTGACATAATGTTATTTTGATAAAAATATTTTGTTTTTATTTTATGTTTTTAGTTTCATTAGTTTATTGTTACTTTTAAATTTGCATAATAATAAACATATTTTAAAAAGTGTAAATGATATTATCATTTGGAAATTTACATAATTATATACTTTTAATTAATCTGTAATATTCTATTAATATATAAAAATGGATTAACTCATTAAAACCATTAACCCATTCATTGAAATGAGTTATGATTGACCCAATCCATTAAGCTAATGCGTTGGGTTTATCCATAATCCATAAATGGTTTGGTTCATTTGGATATGTTTTGGTTTGGGTTGGTTTACCCATTTTGACACTCCTATTCATAAATCATTGGATTAAACCAGTGAGTAAGAATAGCACATCAATTATTTTAGCCATTGATTCTATTCATTAGAGAATAGTATAAAGTATTTGAAGATGATATTTTTTTTCAATCTCTTTATTAATAAAAGTTTTATGTCAGTCTTCTTTTTCTTATACATGCCTTTTCTTTTTTATTTAAGGTCTTTTCATTTTATATCAATTTCCCTATTTTGCCAACATCATTTTCCTTGTCAGCTTCATTTTCTTTCCCAACTTCCAAATTACCATTTTTATATGGGCGGATGTTAATTCAAGAGGAGCTTTTACAAGGATGTGAAACCCATCTATAACAAGTGTTGACCAAGATCGAAAAATTTCGAGAAAAAAAACTCGGCATGAATTGTGATCAGCCTATTGCATAAGCTGTAGGTTTTCACGATGTTTGGAGTCAATGAGCTCATGTGAATTTCAAGACGACATGTCATGAATGCAATACATGGTATGTATTGGCATACCATGATGCTCAATATTGCTCATATATGAGTTGTCATACACAAGATGTCATGGATGCGCTGTCATAGACAAATTGTCATAGACAAAATGTCATGGAAGGATTCTAGTGGACAAGCTTCCTTTCGGGTTTCTATACCATGCACAGAAAGGCTACATTGATGTAATGTTTGGGGGCTAGCATGAGACATTATGGACGAGCCGACATGGACAAGCCATTGAGGATGAGCTATCACGGACGAGTCGTCATGAACAAACCATCATGAATTAGCTTGTATGACGAGTTCATATAAACTATGTATGAAGATTTTTCGGTGATGATGTGATCAATATGACGATAAATTTGACTTGACCAAGAAATCAGTGTGATGATGCTATCGGTATGATGATGTTATCGGCGTGATAATGTTGTTAGCGTTTGTAAAGCTATCACCGTTTTTACGCTATTATCAGCATGATGATACAAATTTGAATGTTATATATTCATACAAATATTATTTCATTTCACATACAAAATATAAACCATAACTTTTTATTAAAACATATTAAGTAATTTTAAATATATGTTAAATAATTTGATGATTAAAAAAATTCACAATATATATTTGAATTATAAGAATATAACAAATAAATTTCAAATTAATATTTTCCTCAAAAATAAACATAAAACTGAAATTGAAATACATTTGGCATCTAAAAAATTTAGAGACATATCTAGCTCTTTTTTTTGTTGAAATGTTAAATTCATTTATCAACAAAAGAAATACAGTTTACAATATGAATGAGTTTTAAAATTTAGAGAGAACATCAACTTAAGGGAAAAAAAGCTAATTCCTTCGCATCCAGTGAATCATCATGCTACTGCACTATCCAATGTTTTTGGAATGTAGAGAGGAGATGCGATTACTGATTGTTTTATCTAAGAACCGTGTGAGCTGTTGGGCTGTACGGTATTAAATTTACTTACTTGTCATTGTTTTCATGATTTTAGGATAAGTCATTAATTTAATTAATATTATTATTATTATTTTAAATTTTATTTTAGCATATATATATCATGATATTTAAGATAATTAATAAACATTAACTTATTTTACCGATATATATATATACTATTATTTTTTACAAAATATATTTTAATATGTATATTTATCATGATATTTAAGACATTTAATTGATAAATAGATATTACCACTCCATATTAACAATATCTATGGATAATATCATTTTTACGTTTATTTTATATTTAGTTTATAATTTTAATGACTAATATTATAGCCAGTTAATTCTTATTAGAAATATTAATCTAAATACACATTATTACAATATTAAAGTTAAGATGGAAGATAAGGCATCATTGAAAATATGTTGTAAAACATAAAATACTTATGTTAAATATTATATATATATATATATATTTAATGTTAAACAATCATATTCCAAACCTAAAATAAATTAATTTGTATTTGCACATGGCGAATATCAAAATCACAATTGAATTTTTCCTAATAACGAATTTATCATTAAAATAAGGAATTTTATCAAAATAATATATTTAAAACCAAAATAGTAAATATTGTGTGCAATCAAAAAATTACAAAAAATTAAAACCATCGATCTATCATAAATATTATATATTAAAAATCGAACAAACACTCATATAGACGCGTGTTTGTGCAATCATTGAATTTTTATATTGTGGAAAATTGTATATGTCTATTGTATTAAAACAAACACGCGTGCGGGTGCACGGGTCAAACTGTGGTTATTATTAAAAACATATTCAACATCAATTATTAATGACAGATTTAATTTAGCTAATTACCTATACATTGACTGTACTAATCACATAACTATGCACTTGACTTATTTTATAAATATAGATACAACTCTATTCAATGACTATATTTTAAGTTTTTACCAAAAACATCAAACAAATTCAACATCAGTACCGAGTCATAGATTCTAAATTAATTATTTACTATACATGAAATAATTCAATACCAAAATTATTTGTTTGACCTAATTTCTAAATAACTATACAATCTATCCGCTGACTACAGTTTAATTTTTTACCAAAATGTATCAAATTTAATTAATTACTTATGTGTAAATAGAATATGTAAAAAGGCACAAGGTAATTGGTGTAGACCAATGTAAGAATGTGTATAAATATTAGCACATAATTCCTTGTAAGAAGAAAATACTACATTTCTTTTACTCAAATTAAATCATAGACATGCAAGTTTACATCTTTGTATGAAATTTTAAATTTAGCACTAACATTTGAAGGGTAAACTAAAATCTATTAAACAAAAATAAAAAATTCAAGTTTGATAATCAAAAATGATGTCGACCAATGATAATTCAACGTATTCGCAATTTCAACTAGTTCCCACTTATGGGTCTTCTTCAGACAACAAGAGTGATGCTGATTCCTCTGGTACGACTACTTACCTAGATCTCATTGCGAACTCTGATTTGTTCCGGGATAAGCTTCATGATTTGCCCCAAGATTCTGGCAGAATTGTCAAGTGAGTTTTTCATATACCTTTCCTCTTTTCTTCTTGTTGTTATTGCTGTGTTATTTAATGTTTCCATGACTGTTTTTGTTGCACATTAATTTGTAAAAGGGATCCTAATGTGGGTGGAGAAATTCTGGATCTGCATCAGCTTTGCATCGAGGTCATAAATCGAGGTGGTATTGAAAAAGTATCTCTAAGTTAGTGCTTCAATTGAACATTAATTAAAATACATAATGCTGTTCTGGCTTTTTTGTTGATTCTAGATGATCAGGGATTGTAAATGCAACGAAGTGATTGGAACATTTAATCTGAAGACAGAAGTGAAAAATGCAGCATATGTTTTAAAGAAGACTTATCTGAAAATGCTCTTTGAGTTGGAGCATATGTATTTCTTCAAAAAACCAATGTCTTTCTTCTAGGAGAAAGATCTGAGTCATTAACAACATTCATCTTTTTCTTTATTATCTAATTCTACGTGGAGATCTGAGATTAAAAACACAACCTCTTCTCCTTTTTTTTTTTTTTGCAGAAGAAGCATTTAAACGCCTTGTTAACGAATATTCAAATCATGACATAGGTACTCAAATACTCGCTAAGGCTGTCACCTTTCTCGTTTCTTGATTGTGTTCCATTTGTGACTTGTATTCTAAAACTTTCAGGCCTTCCAAACTGCAACCTTGTACTTTTCTGAAGGGGTTCACTGATGGGAAGTTCGGAAACGGATACTTTGTAACCATGAAGACGGGATCACATGAGGGGCTCAACACAGAGATGTCGGAAAGTGTATATCCGATTGATGCAGCGACTGCAGCCCCAAATGGTGACGAGGCTGGGACTGAGTCTGAAGCTAAAGAGAGTCTGTAGTGTTTTCTCTGATTGTTGTTCTTGTTGTCTTCTCTGTTTGAAACTTCATCTCTGCTTTTCTATTTCTTTTCAAAAAAAATTTGTTTTATAATAATAAGTTGTAGAAGGGTCCAGTGATTTCGATCTGGAATCTTGGCAACTTTTACATAACAATAATTTGTTTTCTTCCTTATATTGTGATGCAGATAAGTATTTGGAATATTTCCAAATATCTTGTTATTTATTTTATTAGTTATATTAATTTAGATAATTATCATTTATTTGTATTTTCTATATTTTAATGGTTTTTCTACTTTAATTAAGATTAGGGTTTTCCTATCACTGAAACAGCAGATAAATAGGTTGAACGGTCAATCAAGGAACCTTTAGGGTTCTTAGAGACATGTTCTTGGATCAATCAAGAGTTTCTTTTGATATCTTCTTGAGACCAACTTCCTACTTGATGAATTTCATCAAATCGAACAAGGTATAAAGCAAAACAGCTAGTTTATTAATTATCAAAGTCTGAATACAACTTTAGGCTTGACTGCCTATTTATAATAAATCCTTAAATCTAGAAAATCCTAATCTTAATTAAAATATAGAAACCATTAAAATATAGAAATTACAAATAAAAGATAATTATCTAAATTAATATAACTAAGAAAATAAATAACAAGATATTTGGAAATATTCCAAATACTTATCTGCATCATATTGTTTCTTCAGTTTGTTATGTAAGAAGAATTTTCATTAGAGTGAGAATATTTCTGTACCATGATGTGGTCGTATGTTAAACTTAAAATTATTGAGATATGTAAACCCTGAAGACACCTGGTAATCAATAAAATTTTAATTAAAGGAGTTTAGTTCCTAATGAGTTAACAAATGTACAAGCTATTTATTTTAGAAGGTTTCTCACATGGTGAGTCATGAAAACATGTGTCATTTTAAGAAAAGCATTTGAACTAAGTTCAATTCATCAAAGGAGAACAATTTCAATGTGTGAATGAATGTTCTAACAGTCTAAACACTTTTCATTACTCAACTTTGATTTGATGGATGGTTGAGATTAAAGAATAAACTTGCCAAGGAAGTAAGAAAGACTTGGTAAGAAAGTAACAAAAAATTTGAGGAAGTTCGGTCTCTCACCCCACCTCGAAATAGTTGTTTTTGGACCATCACAAAGCAACATGAAGAAAATCCTAAAGAGAATTAAACACATAAAGAAAGGTTGTAGAAAAGGGGAGAGAAGTTTTAACTCCAACTTGAAGATAAAGAAATCATCTTCTGTAATCAAAACCGTTCAAAAAGATTTCTGCAACGATGAAAGGAAGTACTCCGCTAAACCTCCTTATAGTTCTGTTATGTGATTATTCTAGATGTTAAAGATATTAGGGTTCATGTAAATCATGTTTACCTGTGGTATCAAAGCTAATGGTTATAACCATCTATTTTATCCGTACAGTACAATAGATATATGATTCAAATAATCAAAGTAGATCTATACTTATGTAATAAAATTTAGATCTAAATCAATGTTTAAGTTTTTCCGTAAAAAACGACAAGGTTTTCAGAATCATGAATCATACTTTATATGTGTGAATTCTATTTAGATCTCCGAAATTAGAAATAATGAAGGCATAAAAAAAATTTATACATAAATAGTATAAAATCAAATGAACTAATTTATGCATTATTTGTATAGTGAAATAATATTTTATATTGAGAGTACGTAAAATTAGGATAAAGATTGTTAGAAACAAGCGATTGTGAAATGAAAGATTAACGTTTATATAAGTATTGATCATTTTGTGTAGTAAATAGTTACCCAGATGTAAACTATGAACACAAAATACGATCAGATGACTTATGAACACAAAATACGATCAGATGACTTATAGAGTGTTTGTTGTTTCGACTAAGTACAGATAACCTAGTCTAGGTAATGTGATACACCACTTATAAATGTTTTTCAAATACTATGATTATTGATGAAAATATGCATTGTTGCTACCCACATAAACATCATAATTTGTTAGCATATGTATTCAATACTTTTTACGTATTGATTATGTTTCAAAGCCTAATTTAAACTTGTTGTATCCCAAAAAAAAAAAATTGAAAAATTGTCATATAAGGTCTTGTTTATTCTAGTCCTTACCGGTACTGACTTTCCAGTGTGGAAAGAGAATGTTGAGTTCACATTAATTGTATTATACTTGAATTTGACACTCTTCAATGATGAGTCAAATTCACAAATAAATGATAGTACTGAGGAAAAAAATAATTTCCATAAAGCTTGGGTATAATTGTTTTTTTTTTTGGGTGTAATTGAATATATTGAGCATTATGATCTTAAGATGCAATAATTATAAACATTAAAACCTTCTTTATGACAGCTGATTAAGCTAAAACATCTTGTACTGTATATAGAAAAATGGTTTAAGAGTGCAAGAAAATCTTTAGTTGGAAAACTTATGGTACATCTTGCAACAATAAAATAATGACATAAGGTTTATGCATGAATATTGGATTGAAGGGACCTATTTTCGGCCATTTTAAAGAGTTTAGGAAAAAATGTGGAAGATTCATTTCTTTTTCAATTTATCCTAAATTTTCTGTCTTTTCGGTATAAAATATTTCAAGTTAAATATAAGCGTATTTGCACTCTCAACACGTACATTTTTGCCTAATTAGCTGCATACACAATTACACTGTTCATCATTGTTGAAAAAATCATATCGACCATGTTGTCCCTATTACCACTACGACACTAGAAACATAAAATATATTAAATAAAATCTTTTTTAGAGATATGTTCAGATATGTCAGACAAGTTGCTTATTTAATAATTACACTACTCTCTCCCCTCTCCTAATATTATTTCAAATTTTGAATTCCCTCTCTACCTGCAAATCTGAAATTAAAAAAAAAAGAAAAAGATAAATCTGAATTCTTCGTTTAGTCTCTAATTTCAGTTTTTCTGTGAGTCTTCTGTCAATTAAGAGTTGGGCTACCAGTTGTAGAGAACGTAGGACTTCCCGGAACGCCTCCGTCCGTTTCAAAAAAGCTGGGCTAATCCTAAAGCGGAAGGATAAGATTCTATGTATTTTGTAATCGAGTCCGGCGCAGAACCAAACCCACCTCTCCATATCTCTGAGAGAGGATGTTACTTCATGGTCACCCCTTATCAGTTATCACTAACTTTGTGCAATCAGAAAAATACTGAACACGCTGTATGAAGATGACGTCAAAGTTATAAGAGTGTTTCCATTCGAGAAACTTGTTGAGATTGTGGAGATTTCTCTAGGCGCTTTGGTCCTTTTATTACATCGAGACTGTTAAGGGTTGCGAAGAAGCACAAAGCATGGTTTTTATTTGCTGGTACACCTGTTAGATTCCCTCTTCGTGAATTCACTATTGTTACAGGGCTGACCTGCCGCAAGTTCTTACTCTGATGCTCCTTGTTCTTTCATGCAAAATTGTATCATTATCAACTGATCTCTTACAAAAGTTGTTCCTCTTTCGCATCACACATTTGCTCCATCTTAAGGGTTCTCACGTTGTTGATAAAAAAAAGGGCTCTCAGGTTGCTCCTTGGTTAAAGAGCTCACGCCATACAATTTGAAGAAGAATAAGAGATCAAGGAGACGAGGATGACATAAATATTTTAGATAATCGTCCCAATTATTTAAAGCTTTAGTTTTGATTCTCGGCTAGTTTATCAACATTACACGGCAATAATAATGTTATACATCTCCAACATTACTTGATCATATTGCCAAAACTATTGTCCGGCTAATATATATTGTAGTTGGGGTATCAAAATTATTGTTTGGCTAATATTTTATTTAGACATCTAACTAACCATTTCAACATAACGAAAATAAATTACTTTCCAAGAACAAATGCCATCAATAAGGAAGCCTTTTATTCTGGTATGTTGAATCTTTTAAGATGTTTCAAGAGATTGCAATGTCAGAATTCTCTCATTTTGTATTAGATACCATCACCACATAGAGACGAAAAGGATCAAGAAAGGAGTGTATCTTTAGTGGCAGACATAATTGGCGCAAAGATAGTAACGGAGGAAGAGCTTTAAATCACTCTTCGAGCTGCAATGGAAGATATTGACTCCAACTCAATTTAGATTCCTCAAGTGATTTGTATTTATGTGTTAAAGATTTGATTAATTTGTTAAGATATCTTTTTGGCGCGATAAACAAATAGTTGAAAGTCACTTACATATTTATTCTAGATAATAAAAGTTTTAGCCATATATCATTTTTATATATATTTCAAATTATATTTAAAATTCTTTGTTAGATTGCTAGCATTTAATAACATTAAGATCTATTGTTAGATGTCTAAATTTTTTTAATAGCAATAACAACCTATTCATATATTTAAATTTTTCTTTGCATTATTTTGTGAGATTTTTTGTTAACTTGCTAACATATCTAATAACATATAGCAAATTGATTGTATTTTATATGTATCTTTGAATTAGTTGTTGAATTTTTTTGTTAGACGACTAATGTATCTAATAACATATAACAATTTATTTATCTTATTAAAATTTGAATGTTTTTAATTTGCACACATTCAAGATTAATAACAAGTATTATATAGAAGTGTTGTTAACAATGAACAATATTATTACAATCATACACTTTATATGATGTTTGTCAAATCAAAGTTAGACTGCTAACATTTATAATAGCTAATAACAAATTTTTATTTTTGTAAACTTTAGAAATTAGCTACTCAAATGGCATCGTTCAAAACTAAATATTGTATACAGATTCATTGGAATTTCTTCGATTTTTACTCTTACGTGATAATGTGAAGGTGAAGTGGTGAGCACAAAGAGTCAAAGCCATGGCTAATAACAAGTATTTTTCATTGAAAGATAATGTTTAGTTGTACGAAACAAACCATTGGTATGTTCTATTGCATATAACAATCTAAATATAATGATTTGGTTAACTTGAACAAACTTAGTTAAGTCAGTATATTGAGCTAACTCAAATCCAGCTCACTTGGTCAACTCGGCAAAAACAAAATCGGATACCGTTATCATCATCAAAACTTTTTCAGACTGCACTTTCTTTTTTCTACAACGACTGCAACTTCTTCCTATTCGGTGGCTTCACGGATTCTGGATCTTTTTGTAGCATCGCCACATTAATTTAGTCTCTGTATGAGAAAGATACTGAATTGAAAGGTGCATACCATAAATTGTAACCAGATTAACGATGGTGAGTTATAGTTGTGATATAATCGATGATAAGTATGGTGGGGGTTATTCTCAAGAAAAATTATGATGGCGGTTGAAAAAGAATAACACATATATTAATTAATATATAGTGAATGTATATCATACAAAATCTGTATAAGATATTTTTTAGATTTATTTAATTTCGCTGACAGCTGGATCTACCCTTCATACATATTATTTTAGCATGAAACCTACGAAGCCCAAAATTGTCATTTCAGCCTAATCTTCTGCTACAGTAAAACACAACTTGCACTGTTTTAGGCAAATAGCTAATTACCAACTTTTCTATGGATTTTGAGCAAAATGACTCCAAATCTAACATCACTTATGTAAGATGGATGTTGAATGAATTGGCTAGTAAAATAGTTCAATAGTAGGCTAGGTTTGGCTTTAAAAGTATTAAAGTTGTCAACTATGTTCAAAGAGGTAGACCTAAGTAAGTCATAAAAGGTCTTGACACTTCAGAGAGATTGTAATGAAAGAAGAAAATAATTCGAAAAGAAAGGTAACATTTTAATTACCGTAATTGTTTTTGAATCTAATAATATTTTTTTCTAAAACTTGATGGATAAATAATGGTTCTAGTGTACATATAAATAATTTCGTGCATAGATTATTTATGATCAAAAAAATTAATTCATGTGAAACTACTTATTTATGGGAATCAGAAACAAAGTGCTAGGTGAATGCATCGAAACTCCTCATTATGAATAGTGGATTTTGTTTGGATTGATTCCAAACACTTTATGTTCCATCTATTTCCCATAAGTTTTAGTTTCATCAAGAAAACTTGATGACTAGTTTTTAAATCTACTTAAGAATATTAGTTGATAGCCTATATTAGGTAACAGTGGCTAATCAAACTTTTAAAACACATCTAGTTCTGGACATTAAAAGAAAACTAAAACATAAAACATCTACATATGATAAATATCTCTTGTGGCATAAAAGAGGTGAATATATTTTTAATAAAAGAATCTAAAGCTTGGTAAAAGATGGAATTATTCTAAATCTGGATTTTGCCAAGAATGAAATATATAATAATTGCATGAAGGATAAGAAAAAGAAACACGCTGAGAAATGAGCCACAAGAAATACAAAGCTTTCTGAAATTATACATACTGATATTGTAGACCTTTTGACGTTATATCTTTTATAGGTGAAAGCATTCTACTACCTTCACTGATGATTATTCACATTATTTTATGTATATCTATTGCATGAAAGTCTCAATTTTGGATATTACATTACGAGTATTCATAGTTAAAGTAGAGAGACAATAATATATAAAGTGAAAAAACATAAGGCCATATAAAGATAAAGAATTTATGGCAATTTTGATGAAAAGAGACAATGTCCTGGACTTTTTGCCAAATTTCTCTAAAAATTAGGAATTGTATCTAGTAGAAAAAACCTGGTTCTCTATGGCATAATTGTGTAGCTGAAAGGCATAACCGTATTTTTATGGAAATGGTTAGGTTTATAATGAGTTTATGAAAGCTTATGTATATCCTTGTGGATGGATGCATTATGTACTGCATTATATATCTGGAATATGGTTACTAGCAAACCAGTTCTAAAAACTTCTTTTGAACTGCATAAAGGCTACAAACCTAGTATGACACATCTAAAAGTATAAGGATGTCCAACTAAACCAAGAATATATAATCCGCATGAAAATAAATTATATTTCAGAATGATCAGTGGTTTCTTCATAAAGCCACCCTGAGAATTCTAAAGGATTTAAGTTAATTGTCCAAACCATAGTATGTAATAATAGAAACCAATAATGTCAACTTTATAGGAATAGCAACAATAGTGGGACTAATAAAGTTTAAGAAATGATCATTCAATAAATAAGGGTAAATAATATGTTGCCATGTATTTATGAATGTTGAAAATTTTCATATTGTTGTAATATTAAACAATGAGTAAAATCCAATGAATGACTACATACTCCATGATAAAATAGTCTGAGTGTAAGTGGATCTTTCAGACCAAACTCAACTATAATGAAAATGTTGAACGACATAAAGCCAGACGTGTAGCCAAAGGTTTCAATCAAAAAGAATGAATTGATTAGACTGGGCCTTTTTCTCATATGTCTATAACAGACTATAAGAATTGGCATGGCCTTGGTAGCTCAGTACGGTCTTGAGTTCCATCATGGATTAGAAGATTGTCTTTCTTACTGGTGACTTACAGCTTAGATAAAAACATGGTCTACAAAGTAAAGAAATCAATTTATGGACTGAAATAAATCTTGAAGTAATGGTATCTAAAGTTTGATGAAACCATTAAGGAAATTGGTTTCTAAGAAAACAGAAATCTATATATATGTACCTCGGTTTTAGTGGGAGTAAGTTCATAATTTTGGTGTTGTATGTCAATGATATATTATTGAGAAATAGTCATCTCGGTCCATTACATGAGACTGAGAAATATCTCTTTAATAGCTTTAAATATTAATGAAGAAACCTATGTGACTGGAATTATAATTTCCATTATAGATTATTTGACATGTTAGGGTTCTCTTATAAAGAGTATATATATATATATATATATATATATATATATTGATAAAGTTCTCGCCAGATTTGAGATGCTGAAATATTCATCTAATATTGTTTCTATGTATAAAGGGATACACAATATCCAGCGAATGAAATAGAACATAAAGAAATGAAAAGCTGGAATAAAATTTAAGATATCTAAAGGAACAAGAAATCACATGCTCGCATATAAAAAATTAACGCCTGCAGGTGGTTGGATTTTCAACCTCCGTTTTTAGTGCACATAATGGTTCTAAGCATTACAAATTTTGCAGTGTGTATCTCACAAAAGAGATGACGTTTTATTGAAATACCTATAGTTGTAATTGCTTTAAACGTCCACTAAAGAGAGGCTGAGTATGTGTAAATTTTACGAGGCTTCAATAAAGTAAATCACGATTGCAGAATTATCTCTGAGTTTGAGATTGTAAGTGTTTGACTCTTTATGTTAGTATTTGTATGTAAGATATGATATCTAAAAGATCCAAGTATATGAAATTAAGATTGATACACATTATTAAAATAATATGTCACAAGAGAAATTTTGTCATTATGCATATATCCACTAAACTTACGGTCATAAACATATTTACGAAAACTTTACATCTAAAGACATTAAAGAACATCTATAATTATGAGCCTAATGGATAGCTATTAAATTTGTTTGATTATTTTTAGCATATATTTGACAATATATATGATCTCTTAATGGCTTTTGAATCTTTACATTCCGTTTCTAAGGTGCACACCAATTATTTGTTGTTGGATTTATGATAACGGATGAATCTTTATATAAGACATAAAACAGACCGTTATGATAATTCCTACTTATGTTCTAACTTTAAAAGTAATCAATGTAGTTGTGCATGGAAGGAATCATGTTGTAAGATAATATGTACCCACCATGACTCTCATTGATTACTAGATTAGTTAAACCAATCATAATGACCAAATGAAAGAAACGGCTTAACAAATAATACCAGTCTTATGATTCTCAATAAAAAAATAGAATGAGTTATATCAATGGTCAAGTGGGAGAATGTAAGAAGTATTTTCATTAGCATGAGAATATTTCTATACTATTATGTGGTCTTATGGTAAACTTAATTTTATTGAGATTGTTAAACCCTAAAGACATTTAGTAACCAATACAATGCTAATTAAAGGAGTTTAGTTTCTAGTGAGTTAACTAATGCACAAGTGATTTATTCTAGACGGTTTCTCACTTGGTGACTCATGAAAATATGTGTCATTGTAAGAAAGAATTGGACTAAGTTCAATACGTCAAAGGAGAACATATTCAATGAATGAGTGAACGTTGTAGAAGTCTAAACACTTTACATTACTCAACTTTGATTTGACGGATGTTGATATTTTCTTTTTTATTGATGTTGATATTAAAGAATAAACTCAAAAAAGTAAGAAAGACTTGGTGAGAAAGAATATCATAATGTTTTTATAGTAAGTTTTTCTTATATTTTTATAGTAAGTCCTTCTTAAGAAGTCTAATGAAAAGACATTGATTTTTTTATAGTATATAAACCTTATGTTGATGTTTTTATATTAAGTCTTTCTTAAGAAGTCTTATGAAATACCTTGATGAAAAGAAGGGTTTTTATAAATATGATTCAAAACAAAAATTCAAACACAAAACTAACCCATGATTTTTTTTTGGAACTCTCATTTGGCATATTCACCCCAAAAATTTGGATTATTCACGAAAATACCATTATTATTTTCTTTTTTCCAAAAATCAGTATTTTACTCTATCATCATCATCTTCATCAATTATTTACAATATAGCCATTGTCAGGAATACACCAACCCAAATTGAACAACCAATTTGAAGCTCTTAATGCACTAATGTTTCGATTTTTACTCTTCATATCTCATTACTTATGCACTCAAACTACATCTCTTTCACTTTCTCTCTATATTCATTAAAAAAAACCAAGATTTTGATTCTAAACTTTGTAAGGTTCAAACTCATGATTCTTGGTCATTAACAAGTGGGTTTGTTCGTGGTGAAGTTCTGTGTGATAGGAGAAGCTAATCAAGTTATCTCACTGGTTGAAAGTATGAAATTGATTTTTTTCCAGATATGTTCATCAGAAGACTTCTGTGTAAGTATTCTGGTCGTAGAAGACTTATACGAAAGTCTTCTGGTCAATACAAAAGTTAGTTATGCAATTGACTTGATGTGTGTTTTTAGTGACGACATGTGGTAGTCTTCCGACTTTCTTTGTTAATAAAAAAACTCGAAAATACCAGAGAATACTTCCTGGTAAGTCGTCTAGGATACACAAGTTAGTTTTGCAATTTACCAAATTGTATCAGAAGTTTGACTTTCTCTAGATGACTTACATGAAAGTCTTCCGCAAGTCTTCCGAACTCTCGGTGGAAGTCTTCTCACTGTCGGCGAAAATTGTCTCAGGTTACTTTTGCAATAGAAAAATAAAACTTAAATACTTAATTTTAATTAGACGACTTATATGTAAATCTTCCGGAAGACGACTTATACCGAAGTCTTCCAGAATTTTATTCCCAGATTATTGTCAAACTTTGGTTATCACAGAAGACTTCCGTGTAAGTCTTCTGCCGGAAGTAACCTGAGACGACTTACATGAAAGTCGTCTAGTTAAATGTAATATTGAAGTTTTATTTTTCTAGTGGAAGACTTCCATGTAAGTCTTCTAGAAAAAGTCAAATTTCTGACACAGTTCGGTCAATTGTAAAACTAACATATTTATCCTAGAAGACTTATCGGTAAGTCTTCTCTGGTATTTTTGAGATTTTTTCAAAAAAAAAAGTAGCCGATATTTACAAAAAAAGACTTCCAAAAAAGTCTGATGTAGAGTATACTTCTATGGAAGTCTTCCTTTGTAAATTTTCAATTGCAAAATTGAACTAAAATGGAAGACTTCTTGGAAGTCTTCTGGCAGACGACTTCCATATGTCAATGTTTAATAAACTTTCATTTTTTCTAAAACTATAAAGCTTTTTAATATTTTCTTGTTAATTCATGTATACTAATCGATATTGGTGCTCCTGAATAAAATTCATAACTTAATTGATTTTAATTATGAGGTTAGCAATATTCATGTTTATTTATCTTTCTTGCCAATTCTAGAAGACTTTCGTCTATGTTAGTTTTTGTAAACTTGTTAAGTAATTTCAAGATAGTTTTTTAACCTTCAAAAGTGTTAAGTAACTTCAAGATTATCAAGTTATATGGTTTAATATGTTTTCTTAGATCATAAGATATATTTTTAATTTTCATGTGATTTAAAATTTCAATTTTCACTTAAAAAGTTAAGTTTCCCGCCTAAAATTTAATTTCTCGCTTATATTTTATTTTCCCACTTAAAATTTAAGTCTTCTAAGAAGACTTCCTGGAAGACTTCTAAAGACTTCCCAAAAGACTTTTAGTGAAAGTGTTATATGTTTGAACTTATGTAATGTTTGATATTTTGTGAATTTGACTAAGTTTTCTTAGAAGTTCTCTCCCTTAGTTTTAGTAATTTTTTTTTAGTAAGTTTTCTCCCTTAGTTATAA
Source organism: Brassica napus (assembly GCF_020379485.1). Lineage (NCBI taxonomy): Eukaryota > Viridiplantae > Streptophyta > Magnoliopsida > Brassicales > Brassicaceae > Brassica > Brassica napus. The sequence continues at coordinate 118,914 of NW_026015992.1, read as the reverse complement.
TTTTCGTTTTAGTAAAGATTGATTAAATGTTTGTGTTATTTTGTTTTGCTATTGAAGTTGTATCAATAACTTCAATAAATTCAAGTATTTTTGGCAAGATAATATTTTTTTAGTATCTCTACAAATTTACAAAAGAAATATAAATCACAAAACATGCAATAAATAAAACTATTACACATGGAGTTAGAGATTATTTCTACACAAAGATAAGTTCGGACTCCACTTGACATGGGAGAAGACTCCATTAGTAGATTTCCAGGAAGTCTTCTAGGGCATTATATTTTAGAAGACTTTCAAAATCTGACTCAAATATGAAAAACCTGCATATCCAAAAACGTTTAAATGGCTTCAAAACAGAGAAAATGAGTGGAAAATTATATAGATCTATCTTTATAGAACACACAAAATAGACTTTCGGGAAGTCTTCGAGAGTCAGATCCAGATCTGAAAAACATGCATATAAAAAGTTTGGTGTTTTTAAGTTCAAAGATATTGAAGATGTTACCAAATGGAAAAGATAAGAGCTTTATGCAACAAGAGTTTACCAAATGGAAAAAATCAGACATAGAGGTTTACCAAAATGCTCAGATCTGTCATGAAAGAAAAATTTTAGGAAATCTTCCATAAATTCAGAAGATTTTCAAGAAGTCTTTTGGAGCATAATATTTTAGAAGACTTCTCAGAAGTCTTTGAATGTCTGACCGAGATCTGAAAAACTTGCATATCCAAACCCAGATCTGAAAAACCTGCATAAACAAAAACGTTTAAATAGCTTCAAAAAGAAAAAAATGAGTGGAAGATTAGATATATATATCTACCTTTATAGAACACGAAAAAAATAGATATCCAAAATTTATAGATTTACCTATTAAAGTAGTGAAAGATGAGAACCATATGATTAAAAATCTGTAAAAACAAGATAAATTAGTGAGATGGGACAAAAAAAATGAAATATTCATATAAAGTTTGAGTTTTCAAGTTCAAAGAGATTAGAGAGAGGTTGGAAAGTTTTAGTTAGAATCATTACATTTTTGTTGCAGCCATTTGAGAGAAAGAGAGAGAATGTATACATTTTCTTTATATATGGACACAAAAAATTTCATTTAGGTTAAATATTTTCAATTCAGAAGACTTTCAGGTAAGTCTTCTACCTCTAAATATATTATTTGCCCAGAAGACTTTCAGGAAATCTTCGAGACCCTAAATTTATACCCTAAACTTAAATAACTAACTAAGTAGAAAAAAAAAATTCACTAAACTTAAAATATAATTTAAAAGTGTTTAATATACATGAAACTAAACATATAGGTCAAATTTTAATTTTTTAAAAAAATCTTAAGCTTCCAAAATCTAATCCTAAAAATACAAACAATACTACAACATATGTTACCAAACTATAAACCAAAGAATAATATGACTCACTTCATTCACTCATTTATGTTGAAAACTTTTCAGTTTTACTAGATCTTAATTTATATCATTTCCAAATGTTTATAACTACACAATTTCAATTTTTTTCTCCATCAAAATATTTTTAATAGAATTTACTAATTATTTTTAAGATCTATAATATGAGAAGACTAATCCAAAAGCTTAGTAAAATAATGAATAATTCCTTATGACAATAAAAAAAAATAGAATGTACTTTTACGAATATAACCCCTGAAAATCTTCTGGAAGCTTTATAAGTCTTCTAGGGAGAAGACTTCTTTGTTTGGTCATAAGAAACTATTATTAATTTTACTAAGCTTTTGGGTTAATTTTGCATTTGGTCCAACTTGGAGTATTTTTTATTTAAAATCAAATTATAGGTCATATTTGGCAATTTTTCCTGAAAAGAATCTTTCGATGTTTTCATTAATGTTTTTATAGTAAGTCTATCTCTAAATGTTTTTATAGTAAATTTTTCATAGCAAACTAAAATATTTTTATAGTAAGTCTTTCGTTTATAGTTGTTTTCGAATCTCTTGATGTTGTTATAAAGAAACATAAAATATATATTTCTCATATATATCTCACAAGCCGAAATCTCTTTTTAAGTGAATGTAACATTTATTTAATAAAAGACTTGTCGTCTCCTCCCTATCACCTTCGCATCTAGTTCGTCGCTCTGCACCTGAACCTCTGCGATTCGATCTCTTCAAAGCACCAGTCGTTGTCAGCGGCTTCTCCACGACCTTTCCATCTCGCCGTGCTCTCAGCTCCAAGCCACGGTTACCGTTACGCCGGAACAGGCTCGCCTTGTAGAATGTACATTCTACAAACCGTAGAACGAAACTTAAAATTTTTATTAAAACATTTTAAGAACCAAAAAAATATCTCTAAATTGGTATATGTATTTATCCCTGTTTGAAACTGCGCTAAGCGTTAGTCGGGCGGCAATCCTGGACCTAGCGAGTTACCACAAAATCAGGGATTAAGCGGGGATTAAGCGGGGATTAATCGGAGATTAGTTTTGTACTTATATTATATTTATATTGTATATATACTAATATGTGCGCGATTGAACATACGATTCGATGTATCCTAGTTGCCGAGACTATTGTACTGATTCCGATCAACCCGACCTCGACTTCCGGCCTTGTATTTTATTTATTTTCGATTATTAATCAAGTTGTACAAAAGTCCCACATCGGCCAGTGAGGAGAAAAGAAGTGAAATTGTGATCTATATCTAGACCCCTTAGTGTGTGAGACTTAGTAACATATATATGGGCTTCTTAGTAAGCCGCCCTAAAATATATTTGTAGTTCAACGTTTTTTATATGGGCCGATTAATCGTTTAATTAGGCCGATTGATCGGTAAATGAGTCGATTAGTTGGTTTATTGGGCCGATTAACAGGCCAGCGATTTTTTGGTCCGAATAGGATAAAATCGCAGCGTCTATGAACTGACCAGCGATTAGGCGGCCGCCTAGGCGGCTAGGTGGCCGCATTTTCGAACAGGGATATTTACAGTGCAATTTTTATTTTTTTAATTTTTTTTGTTCGTAAAACTATTTATTTGAATTATTTTAATAAATAGGAAAGGACATTATAGATAATAATGAACCAAATTAGAAACTAGCCTATGTCCCTGTTTTTTGGTATAAAAACCAATTTTCCCTATTTAGTAATTGTATCAAATGATGATGTTTAGCTTATAAGTGATAGTTGTGTTGGATTACTGGTAAAACGAAATAATTAAATAAAAGTAGTACATTTGAAAAAATACAAAGCGTTATTAGTAATTAATTATAATTAGAATATTTCTTTAATAAAGAGAAAATAAAATAAGTGGAGAAAATGTAGCTTTAAAAAAAATTGATGAAAAAAATGAAATTAACAATTGGAGATGCAGACTATCTCTAGATGACGAAATATTTTTAAATGTTGCAACGAAGAGAGATTAATGTTCTAGACAATAACAATAGAGGTGGAAGAAACATAGATAAGAGAAAACATTAGGTAGCTTGAGATACAAGTACATAAACAAGGGAGAGAATCAGCCAAAGAAGCTAGGATCGTAGCCATTGCTAGAAGTAGCCAAGACATAGTAAGCAACGATGTGACCAATAGAACCCCAAGCAAGAACATCGACGATGTTGAATCCAACAGGGTCGTTCGATTTCAAGAGGCTAACGTATTCCTTGGCACGATCATCTCCGGCTTCGAAGTGGGTTTTGCCGTTCTGCTCCGGAACCTGTTTGGCCACATTCTCTCTCTGGAAGTTGAAGAAGACGAACCGACCAAGGAAGAGGGAGAGACCAGTGCTGAGGCTTATAACGACGGATGGGCTGAGCTCGGCTCTCACGACGGCGGAGGAAGATCTTCTTCCGGCGGTGGTGGATAGCTTGGGTAAGGAGGAGGAGGAGCCACCCAGACGGAGAGGACGGAGGCCGTGGAATGAGATGGAGTTTGGGTTTTTCTGGGAGATTACAGTGGAGAAAGTTGTGGGTGTGAGCAAAGCAGATGCGCTTGTCGCCATGTTATCTTCTTCTTCTTCTTTTGGAGAGCTTTAGCGAAAGAGAGAATGAGTGGTTTTACCTTTATGATCTTCTTGGAGGAGACGATTACAAGATTTTGTTTGTGAGGACACGATCCCTGGTTGATGACGTGGCATTCTCTTGTTGGTTCGTTTTGGATTATCAGATTTCATACAAATAGTTTTATTTGTCTTAAAGCCCCTTACTGTTTATAATGTTTCGATTTAATCCAACATTAAATTAATTTTTGCGTTAAGGCCCTTATTGTTTAGACGTTATTCTAGTCTTTACAATTTTTTTGGTTCGATTACATAAACCTTACCAGCAGGAGATCCCATAATGAGACTATACAAAGAATCCCTCGCGGTTTTAATGTTAGAAAAAGCTCCCAAGATGTGGATCCTCGTGTCAGCGATCACAATCCTTGTCTTTGTAGAGTTCTCAATCGCAAACTTGGTCTTCCCTCCTTTCCCTGACAATCTCCCGATAGCACGGGGCAGATGCTTGCCTTTAAGAGTCTTGACATCCAGCTTGATCTCAATAGATTCGACATACAGCTCGTCCACTCTCAAGAGAGAGATCACATCAGGGATATCGAAACCGAGCATGAAAGCGTGCACGAAATCCGCAGACTTCTGAAGATTGCTGATATCAGGTGTGTCGGCTAGGGTTTTGAGCTCGACTTTGCGGGATCCGCGATTCATGCGAATGTCAACTTTCATCTGGTGGTAGATAGGAGTGTAGATATCTAACCAAGCTTTCTCGAGAGGAGAGTAGCGGTTAGATGGGACGGATACCTTCCGGAACTAAACCCTGCCATCAGACATCTCATTAACCTTGAGTGGCTTAAAGATTGGCTTAGCAGGTAGTGACTCCGGTTCAGTTGCTGATTGAATTTCCATTTCGGTAGATTCTTCTGCCATTGATTTCTTTACATTTGAACAATTATCTTTTTTTTTTTTCAGACCTATAAAAGAACATACATCTTTTATATACTAAAGCACAAGTCACTTCACCAATAAAATTTTGACACATAATCATGTTTAGAAAACCTAATATCAATTAAAAAAAAAGAAAAACAATTGTGAATCGATTTATTTTGAAACCAAAATCTAAATCCCTTAATTTATGTATCACATTCAAATTTTCCACTACAAGTTAGTAACTTCCCACTAACTTTCACTTCTGTTCTACAAAAGTAAGAAACCTCTGAAGAAAATGACAACAAAGAAATGTCGACTTCTCCGGGTCTCACAATTATGTCAATCGGATGACTAACTTTCCTTTCATTGTATAAATACTAGGTGGCTTTCACCCGCGCAAGCGCAGGGTTAGTGGGTTTCTATGTCATTTAGTTATAAGTGCATGATGTTATATATAGTTTGCGTCTATGCGTCTTATATTGTTTTATAATTTGCATGTACTTGCAAGGTCATATTATTTGCATGGGTTATATTTGTGTTTTGTACATTTTCTGGTATTTATAATCTCTTTCCATATATTGATGGCACATATATGATTTATCTGTCAAGTTTTATACAGTATAACTTTGTGTTCTTCTAATCTTATCTTAATATTTTCCTATGAATAAATTGCAGGTACCCGCGTACAGCTCTGAGCCGGAGGTCAAAAGAGTGTGAATGTTAATTAGAATATTAGAATCATGTAATGTCAAATTAAAATAATTTTGTCTCTTCCCACGTCTACATTTTCTTTGACTACAATTCATCCTTCACAGTACCACCTTTTGGTTTTAACTTTTCGTTGATGAATACAACCATGTCCTAGGAGCTCAATTTAATTAATAGTTTTAACTGCAAATCAGACTTGTTAAGATACACCAAAAAGTAGTGAAAGCGAAAAGGGCTTGAGCTAGTGAAGCTCTATGAAAAGGGTTATTCTGCTTCTCATTTCTATCAAATTTGTAGAGAAATGTCGTCAGATAATCATTAACCTGTCATTAACAAAGATCGGGTCATCATTTGGGAATCACCTATCTTGGTTCTCAATGCCTCACAATTCAACACCATGGTTTATGTACCTGTTTTTAGTTTCCCTCACGCGATCCATGAGTTTTTATCTCGGTTTCGATTAATAAAATCTTTGGTTTAGCATAGTGGTCTTTTGGTTTTACTTACCTCAAGATGAACATTGTCTGGACAGTTTGATACCAACTGATCAAAAGTCTTTCCTACCACAGTCACCACACTTTTTTCCTACAGATTTCGTCGGTTAGTTAATCTTAGTTAATATAGGGTCCTAAATATAAACATAAGCTGCACGTAAAAATATACACATGAAGACAAAATCAAAGAACTAAATCTTTCTGACATGATTCAGCATTTACTAAATACCTTCGGTTTAAGCCTTCTTGCAAAATCTTCAAGAGGTTGAGCCTGATTCTGAAGGTCATCACCCTTGGCAAAGATATTTACCTAACCATGGAAAGAAAAATTAAAGTAGGATTCAATCATAATCGGGAAAACATATAATCGAAACTGCTAACCTATACAAACTTATATGACAAAAATTCTAACCTGAAGTTAACATATAGGTCTGGAGTAAACTCAAAGAATATTGCTTTTGGTCAGTCTTGTGATCAACTAAAACTTGTTCTAGCCTAGAAATTCCAATATGTTCTCCATCTGATACGATACATCAGCATAACCACGTAATACTAGAAATTATTATTCCAATAAAACATCACAGTATCTCGTCGAGCTCATGGAAAAGGCTTTTCGTGACATCGCTGAGAAAATGTAACATTATGCATAACTGAGAAGTGAAAATAGTGAGTGAAAATAGCATCATTTGCCACATATTTATAGTAGTGAGGATACCTGAAACGGCAGAAGTGAAAAAATTATGCTTAGTTCAACATAGTGAATACCTTTATTAGAAGTGATGATAGATGTGACAGAGGTTGGGTGAACTCTTCTTTTTATGAGCAAAGGCTGGGTGAACTCCCGAAGTTCTAAATTAAGGTTCATACGGAACGTCGGCATGATTGACAGAGGAGCACGAGTGATGACGATCCGTAATTTGCTAATTATCAATATTGGTGGACTTGAATGATAACTTGGTCGATTGAGTGTTTTTACATAGGCCCATTAAAAAATAAAACAGATGACCTTCGTAAATATATATTAGTTCGGTCATCAATGTACAAAGTATCATTTAGTTTAGTGGTATAAATGTTGGTGTTTATATCACAGTAACCCGGATTTTAACCAAAAGCTTGACATTATTACACTTTTTTAAAGTGGGATCCACTTACCTGTTGACGTGTCGCATCACTCTTGATGCAACTGCCCTATTATAACTTAGATTATGTCAATTGTTCTCAATCATCACTCGACTGTTTTATCTAGTCAACAATTGGAGATACAAATAAAAGGTAATCACTTTTTATCTATTTTTATTGCGAATTTTTTTAAAATTGCATTTAAAAATCCATGGTTGCTTAAAAGTCTTTGCTAAGCATGCATTATTGTTGTCGAGAGTGCAAGAATACTAATATGATTCATCAAATAATATTATTTTTGTATGATTTTGATGTAAATGACGTTCTTATATTCATGTTGTTCTTCATTATTTATCCTTTGTTTCAGATCTGAAAACTTTAATTATCATGATTTTATATTTATCCTTTGTTTTCAGGTCTGAGAAAAACTTTAGTTAGGATTCACTCCAAAATCCTATCAGTGTGGAACAAACCTACGAGCATCAGCATTAGGAATACTTTGCTGAGTTTTTTATTTAATAAAAAACTAGCATAAAACAAGCGCTTTGCGCAGGATAAATTTATATGAAAATTACTTAAGAAATATCGTATGAAAATTTTTTTATATTATTGATCAAATTAAAATATTTGGCTCTTAAACAATTTTTTTAAACCTTTTTGTAAATTGAATAATTTGTTTACTATTTTTAAAAATATTTAGGTCAAAAAATTATTTATCGCACAAAAACCTAACGTTTAGGCCGAAGAATCTCATGCCTACTATTTGGTTACAATGAAACTATGCCAGTTCGGTTTTATGGTTATGAGAAGTTTACGTTCACGTGTCAATACTATATATCTTCAATGTTTTTTTTCGTTTTTATGTCATTTTGGTTATTGCTCGATATAAATATTTATTTTTGAGTTTATTCTCATTTCTTTCTTTTATTTTGGCCTGAAATTTAGAAAATGTTTAAGATTCAAAATTATTAAAAAGGTACTTACTTAGAATAAGATCTGTGCCTTGTGCAGAATAAATACTTATTTTATATTTGCTGCATATTATGAAATAATAAAATAATAAATATATATTAAATAACTAAAAACCCAGTTACTATTATGTAATAAATTAGCTTGCACAGCCTACCAAAAAAAAATTAGCTTGCACATATAAATCAAATGACTGCTCTTGTTTACGCGCAATCATTTTAGAATAAATAAATTAAAACAATCAATCTTATCTATCGTATATGATATGTAATTAAATTTAAACTATTCAAAGTATATATATATATATATATATATATATATATATATATATTAACATAATACCTATTAAAATAAAATTATTTATTTATATGATTTTATTATTGTTGTATCTTATTATAGAAAAAAAAATAAACATTGATCATAAAAGTTTATGTGAGACTTTTAATAGTTTAGTAATTTATAATCGTTTTGAAAAATTCAAAATACAACATATACAAAAAATCTGAACTTTTAATATATGATTAATGTAATTGTGTAATTTATTTTAAAAGTAAAGAGTTAAACAGAAATGATAGAAAGCATACATATTATTAGCAAATCTTCGTTATTTAAAATCATTAATTACTATATATATCATAATCAAATTAGGTAATTCCATAGGTTTATTTAAGGAAATAATATATAATACATAACCACCTTGCTTTAGTTAATATCATATGATATCATATAGTTGGTCTTAAATGTTTCTAGTGAGATATAAAAATCGAATTGGACCAATATGTTTTTCAATTTAATATGAGGATGACACATAGCACTAATTAACTACCTAATTGATTGACACATAAAAAATGGTTTTTTTTAGTTATTACAAAATCGAGGTTATATATTTTTAAATGTTTCTCAATTAATATATAATGGATTAGAAAAAATGTAGAAAGAAGAGAGAGAATGTAGAAACAAGAAAAAAGGTGAAATTTGCTTCTTCTTGAAGAAACGATTCTGAGCGTTAAAGAAGCTCCTTCAAATTCTGTTGTTTGTCTATTGGTCCAGTAGGTTTAAAACACAAATCAAAAATAAATAATTGACATAATGATTTCTTTTATTGGTTGAGAGATTTTAGGAGTACCTCTCCGCTGTGGATGCTCTTATTCTCTGGTAATAGTAAAGCACATGTTTTCATCTGCTATTTTACATTTTCCTTCCATTATAAGTTATGTAAACTTCTATTATATATGGCCTTCTAAATATATATATTTATATTTTTCAAAAAAAATATAGATTTATAATAATTAATTAACAATAGTAAAATTAAAAAAAAGAACTCTTTTCCTCAGTACATTTTAGAAGTGAAAACCACTTAACAAAAAGCTAGCTCCACTAATGGATGGAAAATGCAATTATTGTTATTTGAGACAGTATGAAATTTTTAATCTTTGGGTCTAATTACAGCTGTTTTTGCTCTTTCAGTATTTCCTAGGTAGTTGTAAGAGAATTTTACCTTTAGAGACACTTTCTCACATCTATCTAATCTATTAAAAAGAGGAGTACAAAATTAGATTATCCCTTAGTTTTCCACTATATTTACAATGGTATGCCACTGAAGTTATTAATTAACCTATCTTTTAGGATAATAGGATTTTTGTCTTTTCTCTTCAATTAATGTATTTCCAAAATTAAATTCTAACTAAAAAATCATGGCAACAATAATTAATAAACCTAACTTTTAATATTTTTTGTCTTTTCCTTTTTTTTTATTATACATATGTGTGTTTGAAAATAATTTAATTCCATATATACATTTTGTAATTACATACATTATATGGCAATTATTTTACTAATTCCACATATACATAATAAATAGTATACAACAATTTTATTATACATAATCATAAAATTTTGATCCATAAAACCAGTTTATACAACAATTTTATTATATATAATCATAAAATTTTGATCCATAAAAAATAAAAATACATTTGTATGACTTTATAGGTCATATTCTAAATAAATGGATGATATAACTAAGGGTTTACATGATAAAATAAAACTACTCAATATAAACTATAAAATTATTGTGTTTAGAAATTTCATATTAAAAAATAAATTTTAAAATATATATTATCACTTATACAAATAAATATTTACTTATAAAAAAAATAACACCTGCGCGGGTGCGCGGGTCAAGCTCTAGTTTCCCTTAATAAAGCAACAATTAATAATTCCTAACTAACCATGAATACTTCACACGATACAAAAGAAAAAAACTAACTCATCTATGAAGAGGATTTTCATAAAAGAGTCAAGAAAATTCTGATAAACAAGTCAAGATCTATGAAGGGTGATTTTCATAAATGAGTCAAGAAATTCTCTATCATATCATTGAGGTTAGTGTACAACTGCTTTGGATTTATTGGTGGTTTCTTAGGAATAAATAAGGAGATTGATTGCTTATAAAAATAAGGACTATCTTTTCAAGAAAAGGGGGGAACCTGGTTTCTAATTAGCATTTTATTTGCAAGTGCTTGGAATTAATGGAATTGGTTTGGGGTTTTATTTCAAGATTAACCGTTGTCTTCCATGTCTGCTGTGTGTTTATGATTTATTGCAGAAACTCTTATCAACTCTCCACATTGTCATCAGTGCATATTGCATATCCAGTAGACAAGGCTCAGGACAGGGTATACATATGGATTTTAAAAGGTTAAACGTTTCTTTTCCAAGTCAGACGGTCCAAAGTAAGTGCAAAGTCTTATTTTTATTCTGATTTGAGGTTTCATTCTGGTGTAATGTCTTTGTATTTATTTTGGTTCTCTTGTGTTTTTAAAAACTATAGATACACAGGTCTTGGTCTAAATGTATTCAAGGTTATAGCGAGAAAAAAAATAGAAACGCCCATTTTCTTCTCCGTCGTTGTGGTTAGTAAGTCAATTACAAACTCTTTTTTTCTTACAAATTCTTTTTTGTTATGAATACGGTAAACTTTTCAAGGTTTCAACAGATTTCTTAATTGCTTCAGTATGAGTTAGTTTCTTCTCAAATAAAAATTATATTTCATATAATTATTTAAATATATCGAATGTAATCGATTTTTTTGGGATATGTGTAACAGATAATTACCATCTTCTTAATACGATAATAGATAATACATGTAGAAACCATGTTTACAATAATCATCTCATAAATTAAACCCACCAATTTCGGAAGTTGCCTAAAAATCTAACCTGTGGTTATGGAAAATGCAGTAACTTCAGCATATGTGATTTACATAGAAAATCCGGAACATTAACTTTCAGCATATTCGATTAATATATCTTTTAAGCATTTTGGGAATATTTCAAAAGATCTAGGGGCCCAAAATTAATTGACAAATCTACAAAATTGTGTACATCCTAAACTAATTGACTTACTTTATAAATATTCCTGGTCCATCGATTGATTATATTGTTAATCAATATTTGACAAATTTTAACCAAATGTTGATGGGTCAAGTAGGAAAACAAAATTATTAGAGAACATTTCACTGCCCATTACTAATAACATTCTTATTTTATCCAAACCCAAATTATAAAACACATTATAATCAATTTAACCTCATTGAATCAAAAGTTTAATTAGTATAAAATGTAGAAAGATGTTAGTATATATTAGTTAATTAATAATAATGTTCTAAGAAAAAAATTATTTTTTGAAAAAAAGACTGATAATACGGGTGGACATTCGGGTATTCATTTGCGTTTGGTTCATGTCTATTCGGGTTTTGGATATTCTAAGTTAAACATATCAGCCCCATTCATGTATTTATAAATTTTGGTTCGGATCATTGCGGATTCGGTTTGGGTTTGGATAGTCCGGATAAATTATTTTTAAAAAAATTAAATTCATATATACTTTAAATTTCTCAAAATATAAAAATAAAATAATATATTAAATATAAATTAAAATAATGTATGCCAAAATACATAAACCTAATATATAAATTGGTTTGGCTTGAATATTTGAATAGAATTAATTTATATTTTAAGTATAATTGGTGTTTTGATTATTGATTAGCTATTTTTATAATTATTTTTAATATATATATTTTCAGTTATTTTAGGCAACTTCAAAATATCTTATATACTAAATATTTTTATATATTAATTTTTAGGATAATTAATATATTTAAGTATATAAATCTGATTCAGATATATTCAGATATCCAAAATATTTCAAGTTGAAACGGATTTAGTTCCGATTCTCTAGATACCAAAGTTTTGAACATGTTCGGATATTTAACCAATTTTAGTACTGTTTTGGTACTACTTTTTCTGATCGGATCAGATTCGAGTCAATTTTTCCGATTCCGATTTTTTCCATAGCCCTAACTAATATAATTGTGAATCATATAGTTTTAAAAAAAAATATAAAGCTTTAATTTATAGAACTAAAAACTATTAAAATATTTCCAAAGTAGTTTATTATGAGTATAAAATCCCACATTTTAGAAATACCATCTTTAAAATTCATATTTATTTTACGAACATACAAAATTTACACGATTAAATATATGATTGTATTATAAGTATTTTAAACACACATAATGCTATACTCGATCAACCTTTATATTGCTTTCGTATGAAATTATTTAGAAAAAATAACCCCGCGCTTTTAAAGCGCGGGTCAAAATCTAGTATCAATTAGACTACAAGACACTTATCATTTGAGAGTTGAGACATATTTTCCCTTGTAAAAATGACTCTTATGACCTTAAACTAAAGAAAATGAAACATTTCACTTTCTTTCCATCACACAAATCTCTCTCTTCTTTTTATTTTACTTTATTGTTTTCCTTATCACACCTTATGTTTTTATTTATTTTTATCTCAAATTATAAACTCTATTAAACAAAAATAATTATCATAATAAATTATATATAAAATTCTCTATCTTTTAAAATCTATTTTCATATATATTATATATATATATTAATGTGTAGACAAAATTAAATATCGACGTGGATACCAAAACATGGATAATATAATTATAGATTAGATGTAGACATGAACACCATCCACATCGTCTCATGTGTTGTGGCCATGCTCAAGATCGTTGTGGTAGCTGTCTTCGCCTCTTCAATTGTAGAAGGAAAGCCCGAGTAATCTTTTATAAAGCGTAGATCTTTTTCACATGTTTAGCTGAACCATTTTAATCTCATATATTGTAATCTTGTCCATATTTCTACGTACACAATTATTATGTCCATAATTTAAGACTAAACCATATGTGTTCATGAAATATATATATATATATTCATAATTTATTTTCATAACAAATCACTCTCATAGAAATTACCGTCCACATGGTGTTAAGTGTATTATGTACATATATAATGGTTATCATATTAATTTTTTAAAAATTTCAAATTTGTAATAGTGGTAGTAAACCATCATACAATATTATTTGCATTTTTTTGATTCAGACGTACACAAATTACTCGTCGTTCACAAGTCGATCAATAATTCATCGTCATCTTTAGCTTGTTGTCCACAACTTGTTGTCAATAACTTTCCGTCCACAACTCGTCGTCTACAAGGACAAATTTGTCAAAAATACACCTAGGTCCCACCAGAAAGTGTCTCACAAGTGGAAATTGACTCTCATTGTAAAAGAAAGACAAAAAGTATCATAAGGTGTAATCAACTCTTGTTGTAATATGTTTGAGGCGTTAGTTTGATTTTCAATTTGTCGTCAAAATTGAGTACAGTTTTCATGAATTGCCAACAATTTAAAACACTTTTTTCTTTGGGAAATCAAAACATGTTTTTCTCTTAAAATTAAATTATAATGATACACTTTAAACAATTATCATTTTTGGTACGAGTAATTTTAACAATAATTTGCCTATGCATGGGCCATAATACTAGTATATATAAGCAAACACCACCAAAAATACACATATACCAAGTTACCAACTTACCAAGCAAGGTCTGAAACTAACAGGGATTCCCTCATCAAACTGACTAAGCTGAGAATATTATATCAAACAGAGAAGAGAACCGGAGACATAGTTTATGCGTCCACTAGCTAAATTGATACAGCTTCAAAAGTGGATCATAGTATCCAAAAAAATTTACTCTTCCAATAGAATCTCCTATCTATTATCGTAAGTTTAGTTACTGTACAGTAAGAACTAAGAAGAGAAGAGAACCTGGATTGCTTGAGGATGTCGCCGGCTGAGGAAGAGACTAAGAGAAAGACTTGTGGGTTGTGAGATTGTGTTAAAAAACTAGGGCTTGTTCAGAGTGAAACGACGCCGATTTTATATTATCGTGGGTCTTTAAGGCATATCTTCTCTATTAAAAGAGAAGTATCATTTTTATCTACTATTTATAAGTCTACTAAGACCATTTCATTAATTACATAATATGACATAATAATTAATAGGAATATTAATAATAAATTAATTTTAACTATAGATTTGAATTTTATCTTTAGTTATAGCAAAATCTGTTAGAAAAATCTAACAAAATCCTACTAAATTTTTAAATAATTTTTATTAAATATTGTATTAATTAATTTTGTAATTAAGTAATATAATGCTTTCATTTAAATAAATTATCATCTACCACTAAAATAGGTTCAAATTTGTTAATCATGTCAGATTTTTTTTATACAAATGAAGTTATTAACATATGTTAATAATTTATTTCTACAACTATATATTTTCAAAAATCATATGTTGAAAAATATTTTTTATTTGATTATTTCAAATTATGAAAACTCGAAAACGTAATAAAAAAGGTAAAATGTATAAAACAAACCCCTATATTAATAAAGTAATAAGAAACCTAAACAATAAAATTAAAGAGTTATAAAATACATAACACTAAGATATAAATTGTATATTTAAATTTATATAATAATATCAAAATTAAATATTTATAAAATGAAAATATATCCGCACGGTGTGCGGGATAAACTCTAGTAATTATTAGCGTGATGGAAGCAGTTGGAATTTGTGTGCTTCCAAGGTAGGCAACTCTACTTTACAATTATCTTTAAATATTAGATTTCTCAAATAGATTTGCGTCCATTTTCTGTCACCTTGGTTCTTTTGCCCACTCCTTCCAAACATACAAATTACGCATCACTAGTTTCTCTGCTACTATCTGCAAACGCAAATTTTGTAGTTGGTAACGGTATTTTGACGTTTCCAACAATCACAGAAAATACCTAAATTGCTTCGAACCGTTTTAAACATCTTAAATTTAAAAATAGTTCTAACTAACGTTTGAGGTTACGGGCGATTGCAGACGGTTGCATGAAGATACAATAATTTTATTTTTAAAATAATAGAAATACTAAAATATAAATATTTTAATTTATATTAGAAAATTTAAAAACAAATATATTTTCTATAATTTTTCAAAAATTTAAGTGTAATTTTATAAATAAAATTTTATATTTGTTATAATAATATGCATTTTAATATTATATATATATATATATGTATATATATTGTTAGTTTATTATTAAACCACTACTATTGTATCTGGTAGTTGACTCATAAATATCCTACAAACACAACAATTTCTAACTATTGTATCAGTCATACAAATTTCTTAATAGCGATTAAAACTGCAATTACCCACATCTCTTGCAACCGTATATTCCTATAGTCGCATATGTAACCTCTGCGTTCCTACCAGTCAGATTCTTAATCGGATTTTTCAACTTGAATTTCCCATATTCGAAATCTAACGTATCAAATTTGCATATTAATATTAAACTAGATTTTTACCCGCACAACCGTGCGGGTATATATTTTAACATTGATATATATAGATATTTGTTTTACATAATTACTATATATTTTTTATGTTACTTACATATTTAAATATTTGTATAATTATGTCAAATATAATAATTTTATAGTTTTCATGTTGTAAATTAAAATCATCACATATATATGTTGCTTATTATATATTTGTCCTATTGAATTTGCGTTTGATTACGAAACTAAATTTTTTAATGCATGAAACAACATATATGAAAACAATTTTGTATTTAATTTATTATAATCATGATCTGTAATTCAAATCGCTAGATTTTTTTAGTAATTTTTAATGCTTATTAATTTTATATAATAAATTACTGTATATTAAAAAATTTAAGATAAAATAAATTTTTATACATGTATTATATAGTTTGCTAATATTAACCCGTTCAACCAACATATTATATTTTTAGCATAAATATTTTATATTTATGAAAATGAAATATGTTAACATATAAATTTAAAATAATTTTATCATATATTGTTCAATATAACGTTTTTATTTTAAAATGATAGATATTATTATAAAATTGATAAAATAGGATATAATTTTATTCTATTAGTAAAATTTTATTTCTAATTACAAAATTAGTTGAAAATATTTATATTCAATTTATGACAATTAAGATCTTATTATAATCTTTTTCAAGAGATTTGTTAGAATTTTAATATTTTTTTAAAAAATAAAAGATATAAAAGATATTATGATAAAAGTAGTTAAAAATATTGTATATATTAGCATTAGTGATATACATTTAATAGAGAATTTAAATGATGGTCCAAATAAAAATATCACTCATCAAAAAATCATAATTTTTATTTTTATTAGAAAACAAATTTGAAAAAATTAAAATAGAAATAAATATTTATTTCTAAAAAAATCTTTTAAAATTATTAGTAAATGTATTTTTGAAATTAATTAGTTTCATTTTATTTAAATTTTTGTTTATAAACCAAAACTATATTCAATTTTAATTTCTAATTATATTATATGATAATTTAAATTAAAACTAACTAATTTTCAACAGTAAATTTAAAAAGATTCTAAGAAGATTTTAAAAAGATTTTGTTCGAACATTTTAAATATATTCATTTGTATTTCAAATAAAAAAATAAAGATATTAAAAATATAATAATGAACTTATGTAAAATATGATATTTTTTAGAAATGGTCCAAACTAAAAAAATCACACATGAAAAGAAGTCATGACTTATGTTTTAATATATAAGATATTCAAAGTATTTTCATGGTATCACCACACTTGAATCTGATTCAGTAAAATTCAAATATTTAGCTAACCAATCTAAACATTACCCATCGATTGATCATGTGTAAATATTTTTGAAAATGTGCAAGAATGCTTATGCTTGCATTTACTTGAATACCAGAATATGATTAGTGTAATCAAGCTTTTTTGGCGGTTTTGCGAACTATCAAATTGGATGATAAAATATAGTTTTATCCATTGATATTTATAAAAAGAGAAGCAAGATTATATCGTTGTTAAGAGGAAAGGCAACCAATGGTGGGGTCTTAGTGGAATCTTGAATTCCTTTACAAGAGTGCAAGTTTTCTCTTATGATCTCACCTGTGATGCAGATTGTTTGAATTGCTTTTTTGAGTGATGAATATTGAGAAATACATTGATTAAAGCATAGAATAAGTGTACATATATAATTGGCCCAAGAGGAGAAGAAATGTATTTGTGTGTTTGTCATTTTGTGGGACACTGAATCTAGAATCTATCCATCACCCAATCTTACAAGCAACGGACCTCTTTTAAATAATGTCCAAATCAGTCGCGTATCATTTCCCCGAAAATATAAGACTTGAATCCTGATTATATATCTCCAACTCTTGATTATTCTATCCCACCTTGTTTCCCAAAATATTAGTTACATTCATTACGTTATGAATATGTTTAGGTCACCGTTGTATTCATTTTCAGTGGACCTTAATCATCCTAATCACAGTGTGTGAGATCTAATCTATTAATTTAGAGTTCTATTTTTATCTACCATTAACAAGTCATTGTAGGACCACTTAAAAAATTAGTTAATGTGATATATTTGATTATTTACATTAAAAATAAACCAACTATAAATTTGAATTTTAGTTTTTAATTATAACAAAATCTGTTGAGAAAAAAATCTAACAAAATCTGACTTAAAATTTAAATATTTTTTATAAAATAACATACTAATTAATTTCTTAATTAGTAATTTAATATTATTATAAATCGTTGTTAACTAAAATTTTATTTTAAAACAAGAAAATAAAAATTATATACTATTTTTTTTATAAATTCTATAATTATATTCTGTATCATATAAAAATAGAAGTGCTATATGAATTAAATATGACAAAATTTTATTAAAACGTAAATTAACAAACTGTTTTTTTTTAAAAAAAATTTCACATAAATAAATTATCACTCATCATTAAAATGGGTTAAAAATCATAAACTATATAATTTTTTATACAAAAATAAATTTATAAACATAGGTTAAACTTTTATATCTACAACTATATATCATATTTTTATTTATTTTGAAACTCTCAACAATATATTGTTTAAAATGTTTATATACAAAAATATAATAGTAATAATAACATTTAGTTCATATAGTATTTAAAAATATGTTATTAGAAAACTGTGAAATTTTAGTAACTCATTAAAAATTTTAATGACAAACCAAATTTTAATTATAAATTTTCTTATATTTTAATTATAACAAAATCAGTAGGAAAAATTTAGAAACTATTACCAAAATTCAAATATTTTTATATAAAATAATGTATTAACATAGTAACAAAAATAAATTCAAAATTCATGTAATCTTTCAAACTAAAAAATAGTAGTTTAACTTTTAAAAGTTTTTTGACAAGAATAACTTTTTGAAATGCACCACCAAAAAACAAACTATATATGTTGTAAAAACTAAAGCAATCTAATATTTTGAAATCTTCATTAAGAATAAAAAGGAAACTTAATAGTTATAACATCCAAAAAATATCCAATATCAATAAATTTTACTAAAATAATATGATAGATGCTACTATGTATAAAATTTACTAAAATAGTAGGGCTATATTATTTAAACAAAACAGTGTTTTAACTTATAAATCCGTAAAACACTAAAATAATATATGTTAAAGTATATTTATTTAAACACAACATGTAAATATAAATTATCTTAAACATATTTGTTTTCTATAGAATAAATTTTAAAAATGTATTATATCAAAATGTATAAATTAAAGAAAACATATTTTGAAAGAAGCTATCTATTTGATTATTTCATATTTTTATTTTATTGTACCTAACTCGAAAATATATTAGTAAGTAATAAAAATTAATAACAAAATAAAATGTATTAAACAAATCACTATATATTAATCCGGATAATAAATATAAACAATAATATTATATAGTTACA
The DNA here is from genome assembly GCF_020379485.1 of Brassica napus. Taxonomy (NCBI): domain Eukaryota; kingdom Viridiplantae; phylum Streptophyta; class Magnoliopsida; order Brassicales; family Brassicaceae; genus Brassica; species Brassica napus. Next base: position 99,480 of record NW_026015992.1, on the reverse strand, counting down.
CAATATAGAATACTAAAATAGAAATTATATATTTAAAACATTTTAATAATATAAAATACATTTATAAAATAAAATAAAATATCTGCACGGATGTGCGAGTTAAAATCTAGTTTTATATTGAAGGCAAGGACCGTTGTTAATAAACCAGACCGAACCACTTTCATCTTAATTAAACCAAATAAAATAAATAATATTCGAGTTTTAGGGATTAACATTCTCAGGATAACATCTTGTTTATCACCAAAGCGTTTTTGCACAACTTTAGAAACACCTCGTTTCTCTTTGAAAGCTCTGCATCATTTCCTCCGCGTGACTCTAACTCGGTAGCACATGACTCTATGGCGCTTATCGCCGCATGCAGCCAGACATCAACGTCAGCATGTGCGTCAGCGAGCATGGCGGATATTGAGTCGTCGAGCTGCTCCACAGCATCTTGGTAGTTTTTCTGGCAGTCTTCAAATGTGGCCTCCGTTGCTGGCTCCAAATCCTCGTGGCTCAGATTTTCCTTGATGTAAGCAGAAGTAGCAGATGCGTCTGACGATGCAACGGAGATAGCTATAATCTCAATTTGGTTGCTGGTGGCTGCAAATTCACCGGACTCAGGGCGCGACTTTATGGTAGAGAGGCAGAGTTTTGGGTCGTCACAATGTTTGCACAGATCGGAAATTAAACTGGAATCAGCATTTCCACCGATGGAGAAAGAAAGAAATGATGCAGGTGAATTGCCGGTGAATTGCTTCATAATCTTTTATTAGGGGAATGATTAGGGTTATGGATGATGAATAGAGATTTAATGAAAAAATGAAACAATCGAAAGTTCAAAGCGAGTTTTGTTTATTGTTTTTGTTTCTTGTTGTGAAGAGATCTGTTTTTATAATTTTGTCTGCCTTCAGAAAATCGGCGGGAAATATGCAACGGTCAAACAGAAAACAAATAACAACTTATTGGGCCAATATTATACTGAGCCTTCTGGATCAGTACTTGTTAATTGATCTATGGGCTGAAATGCTAATTCCAAACAAGATTAAAACCAATGTTTAAGACTAATATTGTATTTTAAGTTTTTCTTTTTTTTTTTTTTTTTCTCGATATACAGATGTGTGTAATGTATCATCAGCTCATGCAATATATATATGAAGTATATTCCTTCAATCATTTCACTCTCTTCATTTATGAAGTTTCCTTAAGGTTTCTTAGACTAAGAATATACGAAATACTCAACGAAATAGTAATTTAAAATAATAAACACATAACTTCTGTGTGTATGAAAACTAATTTTCTTTGGAATGTGGACGACTCTCTCTATCCACGACCCAGTCCTTATACACTCACCAAAGCAAAGTCCTTAAAAATGATAATAGTGGACTTGACTTCATCACATTATAAAGAGTTTATACTAAGCACAACTTGATTCAGGATAAAATATACACACATTAATTATTAGAAAACTATTTAAAATGTAAATCATTTCATCAGATTATAAAGGGTATATACTCAAACAATTTAAGACGCATAAGTATTACTTTTTGTAACAGAAGATTAGGACACAGATGAAGAGTTTTGATAACGTGTAATCTTTTTTCTTTTAACTAGGGTTGGCCCGCCCTACGGGCGGGATATTAGTTAATTTGATATTCACTAAATGCTCGAGTTGAAATTTGTTTTAAGATTTAGGAATTTGGTTATCTGTTATGTGTTACTTATTAGTATGCGGTGGTATAGTTGTTTTTCGATTATTCTTACTTTGGTATTGTATCAAATTAACTAATTGTCGAACTCATAATTATAGATGTACAAATGTGGATTTGTGATAAAGTTTGATGACAATACTGTTTTTTTTAACTATTATTCATAGTGGAGTGTGCATGTGTCAGAAAGAGGCATATAACAACTTTTATGTTTTTGCGTATGGATTTTAAATATATACTAGATTTTCACCCGCCCTTTGAAAGGGCGGGTACATTTTTTGTTTTAATTTAATTTTTATATTAGTGTTTCTTCTTGTAGTTATATTTTGTGTTTTTTTTTGTAATCATATGTATAAATCTTAATCAAAATCTATTTTATAAAATAATAGTAGCTAAAAAGTTATATGTTCGGTTTTTTGTAATTATATGTATGTATACATGTTTCTTTGTAATCATATTTGTATGTTCTACATTTATTTTATTTTTTTTTATGTTTCTATAACTTTTAAATTGCTATTATTTTATAAAATATAATAGATTTTGATTAAAATTTATACATATATATGATTAAAAAAATATAAATATGATTACAAAAAAAATTATAAAAATTAAATTTCTAAAAGAAGTTAACATAAAATATACTTACTCTTTAAAATGACAGAACATATAAATGCTGATATTATTGAAAATGTAATGTTGGTAAAACCCAAAAGGAAAAGAATAATTGTTATATAATATATAACTGTGGGACAATATAAAAATTAGAATGAAGTGGCCACCGATAATTTTGGACATGAAGTTACAAAATTTGTCTTGACCAATAAGAAAGTAGTTACGGAGATATAGATGTAAATGCAGTTATGTTTTATATAGATGTGGATCCTTCAAATTTAAAAGCGTCAGTTGGGCTTGGTTCCACATGTACACAAACGTAAAAGTTAGCAGTTATATTTTATAGTTATATTTGTAGTTATATTTAGATGATGTATATGATTTTTAATTGGACTCAACTATTATCAATGGGGCATGTTCCTGTTTTAATAGTATTGATTATTTTGTATAATGCATACTTGCTCTACAATATTTGCTTGTAGACTAAAAAAACTGTTTTCTATATTTTTAAAAGAGAAAATATTTAGTCTAAAATATAACATTGACACATGTATAGAGGTTTTTCAACCATTACTTCACTGGCACAAAATATTTATAACTGCAAATACCTTCTTTTAAAAGTAAAACTAATAAAAGCGTGTACAACAAATGTATTTGGATATATATACTATATGCATCGAGTTATAAAGGGTGGAAACATTACAAAACTGTTTCGAGCATAGTTTTTAACTTCACGATCTTTATCTTGATGTCAGTTCAGTGTCAGCCCTAGCCACAAGAAGAAGAAGCATGGGCTTCCAGCCGACACGATAATAAGTATTTTCGCGGCCACATATTTATAAAAAGTGACTTTACCTTAGTGGTTCTAAGAGAAATTACCAGTGCTGAAGGTGTTGGGTTCAATTATCCTTGACTGCATTCACTTGATGACGTGACATCACAGGAGAGAAGCGAACATATTTATATATATATAGATAGATAGTTTGTTTGAGTATAGTTCGATCATGAAACATTACATTTTACTTTCTTTTTTTCTGCGGTTTAATGAATCTTTTTTTAGTCCCATTGTCACATGTCACAATATTTACAGCACCACGAATTTTAAAATGTCTTAACTTGTATAAACAAAAAGAAACTCAAACAAATATCATCAACTCAAAGTTGAAAGCTTCACATCACATGATTCTGCAACCATCAGATTCTTCACGGTAGACCACGGGAGCTGGATATGGCAGAGCTACCATCTGGTAAGGGGGTAGTCTACAAAACCCGCAGAAACCCGAATTCGGTATCTCGCATATGCATCTTCTAGCCGGAGCCATCTCGTTGTGATGTTCCATTAGATGAAACTGCGGTTGCTGCTGCTGCTGCTGGGGCCGTGGAGGCGGTGCTGCCTGAACGGTGACGATGGACGTGGTGGGACAAACTTTCTTCCGGAGCAGACGTGTTAGCTCGGCCGTGTCAATTCCCGCTCCCACAACAACCAACTGATCGTTCTGTCCCTGAATCCCGACAGATCTCACACCTGCATGCACGTAAACAAAAATATATTGGCTGAAACGTTTCACGTGACCTAACTTTCCTTGCAAGTTATATGCAAAAGAAGTCATAGAGATGTGTTACGTACCTGATGCTCCTGACGCGAGTTTCATAGCTTTCTTTATTGCTTTCTCATTCTCGCTCATATCAATCTTCAGAACTATCCTTTGCTGCACAAAAAGAATGATATATGATATATCAGAAAATAGTTACAACATTATTAAAAAGAAAAAAAAAAGTTTACAACACTATTTTAAGAATGTCTAAAAATATTGTATGTTTTGCGCATGTTGTTTTCACCAAAAGGAACTAACTATAAGAGGAAAACCAAAGGGCACTTACCCTCATCATACTGCCGGAGTGAATCTTCTGATATGTGTGTTTGAGTAAGGAGAGAAACCAATATATACTTTGTGTAATAAGGTGAGAATACTTGAATCTATGTAGGGTTTTGAGTGTTTATATATAGATAACAATGGTCATAAACAAACGAATGAGAAATATGTAGCTTCCTACTTTGTATACAAAAATATAATTTAATACAAGGATTATATAATTCTTAACTAAGGATGTTCTGTTTCAAATCATAAAACAATCATAGAGTATTGACATATACCCCTATACCTATAAAAACGATAAATTAACGGCCAAGGCCGTACTTTTAATATTATTAAAGCTTATATAGTTTTAGTCTTATTGGAAAGTGTTGTACAATTTGTCAACAGTTGGATTTTTTCGTAGTAATTCTATAATAAAATTCCATTGAAATTTACCAGTTTCTAACAATTTTGGTTTGTTTATTTTTGTCGAGACCAAATTTCGTTGCATTTTGGTTGAAACTTTCATGGTTTCAGTTTTACTTAATTGCCTATTTAATGAAATTGAAGTGTTTTTCCGCTCTGATAGTGATTGTCGTCGCCATGTCTACGAGAAACTATAGAAAAATCATATTGTTCGATTACCATATAGTAAAACAAAAAGAATCGTTCCGAACCTTCGGGACCACCTATTGTCATAGCGTGGAAAAACACAAAGTTTTGAGAAATTCTCTCCCAACCACTTTTCCTTCTACTACACACAAAAGACTAAACAGATACACAAAAATTATTCTAAAGTAGTAAAATATCATCTCCACATGGAGATCATCATCTCAGTTCTGAGCTACTCGAGCCTAAATAAACATAAGACGACATACAATGCTATTCTTAAGAATTTTGGTAGTGAATCATGTGGTTTCTCTGCCTACTCATGCTTCTTTTTCATAATTCTCTACAGTGCTTGGCTGAGAATATCTGTTCCGTATTAACATTTTTCGTCCTTTCACCTTATAAAATTCCATGAAAACCTTTTGGGGGTGGTTCTTGATTAGCTTGAACTGCAAAGTCTTTACAAAGCGCAGGCGGTGTCTTTCTGGTGATTCTTTGGTGTACCTGTAAGGAAATCTGGTCCGTTCCCGTGGTGACAGCCTTCCTAGTTCCCCAATATGAATCTCAGACGAAACTCTACAGACGCGGTTGGTGCACTCAACGAACTGTTCTCGCTTTGATTCTCCTCCCTTCACTTGTTTCCATTTCATATTATCTGTGTGAAGCTCCGTAGATACGTGAAACCTGAAAGTACTGCAATCTCCCAAGATGAAAGTTCTGTCACATCTGGACCCGTCTCCTCTCTTGTTCTCATAACCAGGGTAATTTTTTTTTCTCGAAAGCCACATTTTGAATCCAGGGTTGGGTTTGAGATTTTGGGAGTCCGTGGCATTATCTATGTAAAATTTTATTTTTTACAAATTTGGAAGATGTCTAAATAGTTTTTTTCAAAACTTTTGGAACCTTTTGCAAATGTTTCACTAAGCATGGCCAGAGCCAGCCTTGGTTGAATCAACACAAGAGAGCATTTGCTAGCGAGCTCCTCCAGATTCCATTAGCTCTTAGCATATGGCTTGCGCCTTGGAAAAATCCAAACACCAGTCCCCTATGCTTCCTACAACAAATAATCTTACAAATAAAAAGATACACTAAAGTTTGAGCAGCATAGTCAAAACATGCACTCACCATATAAGATAGGAACCAGACTCTTTGCCGTGGAAACCGGCATGTGGGAAGTTGAAGACGACTCGGTCAAATCTTCTGCAATTAAGATGAGGGTGTTGTTTCAGTTTGGTTGCATCAACTCCCTGTAAAAGGGAAGCTCCAAATCTATTCGCAATGATTCTTAGAATCTAGAGAAATAGGTTGGTTCATCTCAATATATAATAAGTTTTTATTAAACTAACTACAATTTAATTATTAATTTTTTCATTCTTTCATAAATAAAAATTACGAAATTGTCTAATGTGGCTAAAGTATATATGAAAATTAATGGTTTTGAATAATAAAGATTCGATAAAATTAGTGTATCTTTTATCATTTTTTCAGCATTAACTTATTAAAATAAAAATTAGATTTTTTGTATATGTTATATTTTGAATTTTGAAAACAACTAAAAATTATTAAAACTATTAAAACTCTCACATTAAAGTTTTATGAAACATGATTTAAATTTTTTATTATGACAAAATACAAATGATTACAAAATCGTATAAGTATGAAGTCTCATTTAATAAATATTAAGATTAAATAAATATATATATATATATATATTTATGTGTATATTAATATCGTTTAATTAAACTATATACCATATAAAAATATAGATATATTTTAATTTTGAAATTTGATTTGAACTTTTTTTTTTGAAAAGCTTTGAACAAATATTGACAACTTAATATTTAAATTTAAATTTTTTCATTGATTTTTTAAATTATAAATTACTAAAACTATTAAACATCACACAATGAAATTTTTTGTTATTAGTGATTTAAAATTTTTGTTTTAAAAAGATACAAATGGTTAAAAAACACTATGAGTAGACAAAATTATTTAATAAATATCAATATTAAAAAAAGACTATATATATATGATAATCTCATTTAAATTTAATTATAAACCATATAAAATAGAAAAAGTGTTTGTCTAATAAAATTTACTTATGTGTTTGCATCAATTAAATAATATACTTAATAACTAGGGGAATTGCCACTGATACCACTTTGCTAATACCACTTTGCTAATACCACTTTTCAACTTTACACTTTTCAACTTTAGCATTAAAATTTTAATAGACAAAGTACCATTATACCCTTGAATAATTAAACCTAAATTACTCTCTTTCTCCCTCAATTCCAAATCTGAGAGTTCCCAGATTGATTTTGAATTCGACGGTGATCAAATCCGACGATACTGACGAGTTCTCTGGACGGCGCTGGCGAGTTCTTCGGCGGATTGACGGTGCTGACGAATTCTCCGACGAAGCTGAAAAACTCTGCAAGCTTAGGCGAACAAGACGATCTCTCACTTTCTCCTCCATTGAGAAATAATGACGGTGGCGACGAGCGTTGATTCGCTTCTGGAGAAGCTCAAACAGGAGGAGCTTTACCTTCCACCAAGTAATTGGGAGTCCTTACATTCTCAGAGCCGCCAATTTCCTCCTCCAACTCGTGCTTCTCCTCTATCTTCTTCCTTTGTCTCTGTAAGTTCACCATTTACGTTTTTCATGTTTGTATGCGTGGAAACATGAGCTTTGCATTTTGCTTGAGTGGCTAGGATCGGAAACCTAATAGGAAATGATTTGGAGAAAAAGAAGTATCATTTTTATTGATTTGAGTTTAGTACTCGATGTACTGTATTGAGTTACAGCAAAATCATTATCTTTGGGAAGATTACGATGTGATGTTCTCAGATTTCTATTCTTAGTAATTAATTACAGAACAATTGAATATCTTTAGTGCTTAGATGAACGATATATATTGAGACTACTTATACTTTTGGCCACATTCTCTGACAATTTTGTTGGTTTTTAATAGGAATTAAGCTTGGTTAGGTTGCCGTTGAATGCCATGTAAGGTGTTGAGTCTTCTCTTATTAGCATACAAAAGCTCTCTTATGTATTATGCTCTGAGCCAGCTGATAGGACAACCCACCAAAGTCTGAGCTTGTGGCAACGGTTATCAAGCACTGACGCCTTGGGACAGATTCTTTGAAACATATGATGCTTTGGTTCTTTGGTCTTTCTTCTCCATAACTTCGTAGATCCATTTCATGAACTTCAAGTTGGAAGTTGAGGGACAGGGGGAGCTGTAAAGTAGGTGAAAATGAAGAAGCCAATAACAAGAGCTGCTATACTCTTGTTAATCAGGCTTTTGCTATTGCTGTGAGAAAGGTCCTAGAAGGCTATATATCTGGTCTGGATACATTATGTGCATCTGCAGAACTGAGGCGTTCATCTAACATTGTGGGTTTTGTAAACCCTTTATAAATTTTTATAAACCATTATAAATTCAGAAATCCCAAGTATCTCTCAATGCTCAATCATCTCAATACTCAATTATACCTTTTTATAAGGCCTTATAAAAGAAACTGTAAAAAAAAATGATGTTCTTTAATAAGCAAAGAAATGGTGGAAAGTTGGTTAATTTGGTGATTTATAAACTCTCTTTTTTTTTCGTCAGCAACAAAACAGACTCATATAGACTCTGCGAACCATCCCGGTAACTCTGCATCCATATGAACGACAAACGACGGTTGTTTCCTTGCACTGCATGCTAGACTGTCCGCCTTTGAGTTCTGTGTCCGTGGTATATGAATGATCTCTGAGCTGTTGAAACTTCTCTTCAAGAACTTTATGTCTTCCAAATAGCTTGCAATGGCTGGCCACTCTTCTGGTTCCGAAACCATCTTCACCAATTGAGCACATTCCGTTGCAAAAGTAACACAAGACTGTCGAAGATTCCTCATGCATTCCATTGCCCATATGAGAGCCTCTATCTCTGTGTGTAGTGGCGATTGACTCGCTCTCGTATTCCTTGCTCCCATTAGTCCATCGAAACCTTCCAGGGTACTGTACCATCCTTGTCCTGAATATTTATCTTCTGTTTTCCAAGATCCCTCCGTAAAACACCATCGTCCTGGTATACTCGGTATTGCCAAAGGTACTGGAACTTGGGTGCGGTCCGTACTCTGAGTCTGAGAGTTTTGTGCTTCCGCCCAAAGTAACGATTCCGTTTCTGCCAATTTGAGAGTATCTCTTGGATCCATATCCAAATTGCTAAAAAATTTATTGTTTCTACCTTTCCATATATACCAGAGAATCCAAGCAAAGTAATGATCCTCCATTTCGGGGGACACTCTCCAAAATAAATGATCCATATTGGTAAACAAAGATTGAGTGGGGAAAATATCCGGATTCGTTGGAATCCGTGAAAGTGCCCAGACCTGAACCGCCGGTGGACATTAAAAAAAAACGTGATTAGTGGACTCCTCGGGGGCTCCACATCGGTCACATACAGTACCTCCTTGCATTCCTCTTGACCTCAAATTTTTCTTAACCGCTATACACCCAGTTAAAATTTGCCATAAAAAAATGTTTCATCTTGGGTGGGCAGCGTACTTTCCAACAGAACGCCTTCAAAGGTGTTATCGAAGGACCAAACTGGGGTGGCATACTTTCTCTGTCCGGATATACTCATTCCACTTCATATCCAGATTTAACCGTGTATTTCCCATTGTTTGTAAAATGCCATCCATTTCGGTCTTTTAGGTGAAATCTGCTTATAGGAATACTTTCAATAATTTTCACATCTTGTGGATCCACCAGAGTCCGAATAACCTGTAGATTCCATGACCGTGATGTTCCATCGATAAGAGCATCCACTGTTAGTTCCGGGTAAAGATTGTGTTGATTTTTATTTGCTGGTCTCGGGCGAGTGGATGGAAGCCAAGGGTCATTCCATACTGAGATAGATGATCCTGTTCCCACCCTTTTGATTAGTCCTTTGCTAACCAGAGATCTAGCAGAGACAATACTACGCCAGCCATAAGATGACGAGTATGATCTAATGGGTTCCAGGGGTGAAGCATTCCTGAAATATCTCCCTTTGAAAACACGAGAAAAAAGCGTGTTAGGTTTGTCCATTAATCTCCAAAATTGTTTCCCAAGCATAGCTGTATTAAAGTCTATAAGATCCTTAAATCCCAAACCTCCATCATCCTTAGGACTACAGAGTTTGTCCCATGATTTCCAATGCATACCTCTCTTATTACCCCCCTGGACTCCACCAGAATTGTGCCACAGCACTCACTAACTTCTTCATTACCGTTTTCGGGATTCGAAAGCATGACATCACATTGTTTGGCAGAGCTGTAACCACAGATTTTATAATCACTTCTTCCTTACCTCCTCTGGTGAAAAACTTAAATGTCCATCCATTTACTCTGCTATTTAACCGATCCTGAACAAATCCAAAAACTTGCACCTTTGAACCCCCCAGATTTTCCGGGATGTCCAAGTATGACCCCATTCCTCCTAAGTTATGTATACCTAAGACATCTCGTAATACCTGTCGTGTATCTTCTTCGATCTTGTGTCCAAATTGAATCGATGATTTGTCAAAGTTTATTTGTTGTCCTGAAACCCCTTCATATTCCTTAAGGATCCTAAGAATTGTCTGACATTCTTCCTTCTGAGCTTTGCAAAAGAAAAGACTATCATCTGCAAAGAGTAAATGGGAAATTGGGGGGCAAGCCCTAGCAACCTTTAGACCCGTTAGTTGCATATTTCTTTCTGCCTTTTTAATATTCGCGACCAAAGCTTCCGTGCACATAATAAACAAATAAGGAGATAGAGGATCCCCTTGTCGTAATCCCCTCTGTGGTACTATATGTCCTTTTGGTTGCCCATTTAATAAAACCTTATATTGAACCGATGAAATGCATTCCATCATTAATTGGATCCAATGCTGATCAAATCCCATTTTTGTTAGTAGTTCCTGGATGAAGACCCGTTCAACTCTGTCATAAGCTTTGCTCATGTCCGTTTTTATTGCCAAAAATTTATCCTGACACGATTTGTTAGTCCGCAGACCATGGAACATCTCCTGAGCTATAAGTATATTATCCGTTATTAAACGTCCAGGCACAAAAGCCGATTGCGTCTCCGAGATCAATGATGGAAGACAGACCTTTAATCTTTGACATAATACCTTAGAAATAATCTTGTATCCTACATTACATAAGCTGATAGGTCTGAGTTCAGTCATCCTTGTGGGCCTCTCCTTTTTAGGAATCAAACAAATATTCGTAATGTTTAACCTTGTATCCAATTTTTCCGATGTCAAAAAACTGTTGACCATTTCCAACAGATCCTTTTTTATTATATGCCATGAGTGTTGAAAAAAAAGAGCCGTCATTCCATCCGGCCCAGGAGCTTTCTTCGGGTGCATCATAAATAAAGCCAGTCGAACTTCCTCCTCAGTTGCTAAGCGAAGGAGCCGTTGATTCATTTGTGGGGTAATTGAAGATGTAATCTCATCTAAAAAGCCATCAAAACCTGTAGGAGTTGTCGTCTGAAACAGATCATCAAAATAATCCACTGCCACCTTTTCTATCTCATGTTCCTCAATTATCCAGTTTCCATCAGAATCATATAGACCCACAATTCGATTACGGGCACGACGTTGTTTTGTTAGAGCATGATAAAATTTTGTATTTAGATCCCCTGAAGTGTGCCACATATTACGACTCTTCTGTTGCCAGAAATCTTCCTCATCCTTATAAGCTTCCTGTAACTTCCTTGAGACCTCCAGAATATCCTCCTGGGTTCTATTATTATCTGTTTGGACCTCCTCAAGTGCTTTCTGGAGTTCTCCGATCTTCTCTTTTCCATAAGGTGGATTATTCTTCCGCCATGTAGAGATCTCATGACGGCAGTTTGTGATTTTCGAAACGAAATCCCCCGGATTCGCCTCTGAAAATTCACCCCACCCTCTCTCAATTGAATCCAATAAACCTTCTTGTCCAATCCATCTCTTGTCAAAACGAAATTGTCCCCTCCGTCTTGTTACTTTATTATCAAGATAAGCTACCACTGGTCGATGATCGGACCCCACCATTCTCAAATATTCTGTGTAAGAGCAGGGAAAAAGCGTATGCCAATCTTCGTTTGCTAACGCTCGGTCCAACCGACACCTGACCATTACTTTTTTATTTTTTCCTTGTTTCCTTCTTCCTTGCCATGACATCTGATTTCCTCGGGCCGGAAACTCCAAAAGTCCAGTATCCCTAATCATGTTATTAAACGGTACAAAAGATCCTGCACTCCGTATGGCCCCCCCATCTTTTTCATGATTCCCAGTTATCTCATTCAAATCTCCGATAATAAACCACGGCTCTGATCTTGCTAGACCAAATCTTGTTAAACGTTCCCAAACTTGATCCCTTAAACTCTGGATCGGCTCTCCATATACAAAGGTCATGTAAACTTTTTTCCCGAGGGCCAATGTTTCAACATCAATCATACGATTGCTAGTATATTGAATATCAACTTGGTATTCATTATTATAAAATAATGCCAATCCTCCACTCGCACCAACCGGGTCCACTGTAACTAAATTGTCATAACCAAAATGGGACTGCAACCCTGAATAAACGTCAAATCCTGTTTTGTCTCTGAGAAAAACAAAAAATCTGGTTTATGTTTATGCCATATTTCCCGGAGATAACTAATTGTCCAATGACTTCCCGCACCTCTACAATTCCAGCTCAACACTATCATAATTTTTTTTCAAAAAGCTCATTCGAGCTAGACAATCGGGTGTGAGGAAACCCTGAGTAACCAGAATGCACTCGGCATAATTTGTGTGAATCGTATTGTCATAAACCTGATCTTTCACTATACCAAAATATATAATTTGCAACATGGACCAAAACCGTACACCCCATTGAAGCCGTACTGCCTCAATTAACATGTGTGTATTGAATATAACCTCCCATCTCCCATGTATCCAGATTCTCTCTAAACCACTCCAAATAAACTCTTGATCATCAACAGATATTAAACCACGTGCCACTTTTAAAGTCCATCCCCGATGATTACTTATAATTGAAATCCTATTTTTATTAAACATTAGAAAGTACCAGACCTTATGTGTATCTTGTAAGACGTAGAAAACCTTCACAGGAATATAATATTGGACCACCAAAACTCTTCGAAAAAATAAAACCTCAGCCTTGCTTTTTCGTAACCCACCATTGATATCCCCTCTCCATAATTGTTGGACTTCTTGAGCCAAACTCCCTAACTCCCTTGTTTGAAAAAATACCACAGAGACACAAAACCACCATTTCATCCGAATAAGAAAACAAATAGAAGACCAACCCATACGCAAAAATAAAACCATTCTACTATCCTTTTGACCGATCTCCACCAACTCAAACACCTCCGTACACACATGTGATATCTGTGGATGGTTTAATGAGACCAAACACAGTAGCTCCTCTATAGTAAAACCATCTTGCAGACATGGCCTCTGGTGTTTTGAAACCGTAAGAGAAAGACCACTAAAACAACCGCCACATCCAAGCCAAAACCAAAAACCAAAGAGTCTCGTCTTGTTCCAATTCAAACCCACATAGGGCAAGACAATGAAACACAGGGGACAAGTAGAACCAACAAAATAACCAAAAAAAATCTCAATAAGACGCTCATAGAGCTTATTAAACTGAAAAACAAAATTAAAATTAAAAATAGAACACGCCAACTGCTCGCATAAACCCTCCACTTCTTGTGTCGTCATGCTACTTCTAAGATTTGGTGGCATAAGGTTTGGGGTTTGCGAGACCCTTCTCCTCCTGCTGTTTTGCTCCTTCTCCATGACGAGTTGCCGTTGTACTGACCGTACGCTTGCAGGTGGCGACGAGGGCCTAGTCCCCATCGAAACCTTCCAAACTCGGAGGAAAACAGATCCGTAAATCTGTTCCTTAAACTCCAAAGCAGCTACTTCCCCTTTCTGGTTCAGAATCATACCTTGGAGATTCCGAGACCAAACTCCCAAGAAACACCAAAATCCCTCAATTCCCAATTCTCCATTTTGTATGAGATCGCTTGTAATCTCAATCAGATCTGTACTTTCCAATCCTTTGAATCCTTTGCGTGTCGCCTCTAACTCCCCATATTGATGAACCGAGATTCCTGTAACCCCTCGAGTCCCCGGATCCCATTCGCAAAAATTCATCGAACCCTAGCAGTCAATCGCCATCGCCGTCGCACGTAAAATGTCGATGACATGATTTATAAACTCTTATAAATAGATTTATAAACCTTGTAAATTAATTTATGAACACTTATAAATAAATATAAAAACTCTTATAAATAGCTTATAAGTTCTTGTAAATAGTTTTATAAACCCTTTTAAATAGTTTTATAAATATTTATATATGTTTTAAAACTTTATAGATGGTTGATACAAGGTTTTATAAGCTCTTATAAAATTTATAAATGGTTTTATAAACTCTTATTAATGAACAGTGTGAATTAAGAACAATGAAGGAGAAGAAGAATCAAATGGGGGGGGGGGTTTGCCTACCTTCAACTTCTGATGTTGATACCTCTCCCCCTCTCTCTCTCTACAACCACTCGTAATGCCCCTTCCTTCCTTTCTTCCTTCTCCTCTCTCATAAAAAAATCTTTACTTTGGCATCAAATCTTCTTAATTTTTTCTAGAATTTGATTTCCAAAAATAGACTTAAAATTTCCATCTAAGATTCTTTCCCGTATGTGTCCAATGTGGTTGGTTTACCTAAGTATCAGAATCAGAGTTTGAGCTTAACTACTTTCATCCTAATCTATATTGTTTTTTTTTTGTTTTTAACACTAGGAAGTAACTCGGCAGCAACTGTGAAATCAAATTAATGAGCAACCAGCTGGCCATGTTTCTTCTTCTTTTACAATAGCAACAATCACCAATGCTGAAAGCTCTTTGTCCACTCCTATGATCATTGAAGAGCTTAAGATGTATTCTCACCTCAAGCAGTTTACTTTCCTTGATCTCAAGTTGGCTACAAGAGATTTCAGACCCGAAAGTCTTCTCGAAGAAGGTGGCTTTGGTTGTCTCTTTAAAGGATGGGTGAAGGAGAACGAAACTGCTCCTGTTAAGCCTGGCACTGGCCTTACTGTCGCTGTCAAAACCTTGAATCTTGATGGCTTTCAGTGTCATAAAGAGTTGCTTGTATGATCCTTTATAAATACTTCTAAATTGATTTATAAACCCTTATAAATTGTGTTATGAAGATTATTAAATTCTTATAATCTTTTGAATAAACCCTTATAAATAGATTTATAAACTCTTAAAAATAGATTTATATTTCTCATATATTTTGATCAACTCTTATAAATATGTCCTAAACCCATCGACACAAACGAAAAAGCTCTTATAAACCATTATAAGATGATATAAATCATTGCAAAATGATTTATGAATTCTATAATTACACGTACAATAATGATGCTTTTGGCTAGAAAATGATTTTGTAAATAATTGTAAATAATTTACAAACATTTATTGGAGAATTGTAAACATTATAAATACTTTCATAAATATTTACTTACAAATTTTGTAAGAATTTATAAATGATCTATAAACTCTTCTAACTGATTTATAAATAGATTTATGAACCTTGTAAATTAATTTATAAAAACTTATAAATAAATGTATAAACTCTTATAAATAGCTTATAAGTTCTTGTAAATATTTATAATAACCCTTTTAAATAGTTTTATAAACTTTTATAAATAGTTATATAAATATTTATATGTGTTTTATAAACTTTATAGATGGTTGATACAAGGTTTTATAAGCTCTTATAAAATTTATAAATTGTTAATAAATAGTTTTATAAACTCTTATAAATGATTTATATACAAAACTATTTCATATATCCATATGATTGGTTTTGTAAACCTTTATAAACATACATGAATAGTTTTATCCTAAGAACCAGACTGAAGGTTAATGAACTGAGAGACCAGTAGCTTCGAGATTCCACTTATAGCTGCCTCCACCTCATCTGGTTCCCTTGACCCTCTCTCAACTCACAGTACTCGCATGCTGCAACTTGCGTCTTCTTCGACGTAGCAAGAACTCTCTCTAAATCCAATCAACAACTTTCTCCAAATCCAATAAACAACTTTCTCCAAATGTGTCAGAGCCATATATGTAGAAAATACACAAACTGTCAACTACATTTCTGTGCAAAGCTTCACATACAATCCAGGATACAAGACCACATGAGTTGTGGGAACCGAAATTCGCACTGTCGATTTCCGTTTAAATAAGGAAACTAGGAAAACCCTAATTTCCCAGAGGACCCGGATATCTGCTAATACCACACGTCAAGCAATCAGAACACGAGAATAACAACGATAAAGTATAAGAAATCGAAAAAGAGAGCAAAGTAGATCTTTTTCCGAATCTGCGTATGAGCGTTTACAACAAGGTATAAGCCTGGGCTCGAGAGCTGTCGGCGAGATTCCTAGTTCTAGCAACCCTAAGACGGCTAAACCTAATTGAGTCGCAGCTCGAAATAACAAAAACGGAAAGTTGCCTAAATCGCTCTAAGTGCTAAGTTTTCTCTGAAAAAGTCTCTCTCTCATGCCTCTCGCCTAGGACTCCTTATATACTCGCTCCAAGGTCGGTTTACGCTTTTACTCTTCTGCCCTTAAGCCGTCATAGCATAGAATAGAGATATTCCATTTTTCCCGATCTTTGTATATCCTCAAAATTTCGTATTTATCCGCGGAAACTTGACATTTATCTTTCCTTGCGCGCCAAGCGTAAACCGTGCTACGGTTTACGGGGTTTTGGTTAAGAAATCGTAGGATGGGTCTCGAGTCGTGTTTTAGGTCTCTTTGGGCCGTCTTCCGACTCGAAGCGTTTACTACAACTTCTCTTGACAAAGAACGATCTTTCCGCGGTTTTAATCCGCAAAGTTTGATCGATGATTTAGAATAGCGGAAAACATGAACCGAGCTCGCTACAGTCTTCGGGAGATAGCATCGAAGGTTTGACGAGAATGCATGGACTGGTGTCGTATCGACGTTTCGGAAGAGCTCGGTCTCTACGTAGCGACCGAGCTTTGGCTTGAGCCCGGTCACTACGTAGCGACCGAGCTGGACGAGCGCTCGGTCGCTACGTAGCGACCGAGCTTTGGCTCGAGCTCGGTCGCTATGTAGCGACCGAGCTTGGCTCGAGCTCGGTCGCTATGCAGCGACCGAGCGGGACGGACGCTCGGTCGCCACGTAGCGACCAAGCTTTGGCTCGATCTCGGTCGCTACGTAGCGACCGAGCAGGATGGACGCTCGGTCGCTACGTACAGACCAAGCTTTGGCTCAAGCTCAGTCGCTACGTAGTGACCGAGAGGGATGGACCCTCGTCGCTACGTAGGGACCGAGCGGGACGGACGTTCGGTCGCTACGTAGCGGCCAAGTTTGGCTCGGACTTGGTTGCTATGTAGTGACCGGACAGCGTGCATGTGCGGTAGTTGCGCAATGACCGAGCTTGGTTTGTCCACTTTGAACCTTTCAGGATATTTCTTCGTAAAAACTTTGTATTGGTTAATTTTTACGAAAATCATATTTTTCTTTTACTATATTTTCGAAAATACGATTTCCGAAAATTTTCGGGTTTTAATTCTGTCATGACCGTTTTTGACCCCAACATGAGTCTTTGAACGAAGCAGCTTGTAGAAATTCATATTGGAGACAGGAACTGCGCCTATTATCCTAACTGTGACGAACATCTGCACATCAAGGAGGTTTGAACCTATATTTTTGGCAAACATCACAGGATGTTCCAGCCACCGAAGACAATGTTTCTCTTTTTCAAGAAATGAATTGCTGCTGGACACAGTTCAAGATCAGGAATATGTCCATTATTCACAAACTCACGGACTTTACATTTTGGCAATGCACAACGGAGTCTTTCAGTTTCTTATTTGTTAATCAATTAGTTATAAGAATATCTTATAGCTTATGATTTTATCTATCCACTCATGATTTATAAACAATTAGAAATAATTTATAAATAGTTATAATGTTTCTGCCAATCTCTATCTCTCTCTTTTTTGTTGCATCTGAATTGTGTGTATTAACTGTAAATGAGCATCAGTGTACTTGAAAGTAGAAATATTTGATTTCATGTAAAAAATAGCTGGAAACTGCACATATGAAAGGAATTTGGTAATTTAAAATCAAAAGAAACCATAAAATGATTTATAAAGGCTTATAAATCATTTATTATGCTTCATACACCAATTTGTAAGGGTTTATAATTTATTTTATAAATTAGGTACATGCAAAGAAGAACAGCGAAGCATTACCAGAGATCACCACAAGGAGGACCTAGGTAGAGGGAACATAACCAAAAGCTACACCAAGGAGAACCTAACTGAAGACCCGTGAAGAGACACCATCCAAACTCCATAGCACATAAGAAACCTGATCTCCTAAAACAAGAGCAGAAACGAAGACAATTTAAAGACTAGATCAGGAGAAACGAAGGAACAGAGCATAACAACATAACAGCATAAGAAATCTGATCTCCTAAAACAAGAGCATAACACCAGAAAACAAGAGCACTTTGATGCAGAAACGAAGGAACAAAGCAGGAGAAACGAGCACTAGTCACCATCATTGACCATCTGAAAAATGATACACCAGAATCGATGGAAGAATTATCACCCCACATCGATTCTGGAAAATGATACACCAGAATCGATGGAAGAATTATCACCCCACATCAGAGCCGGCTTAACCTGCAACCTTGCACCAGAAAACAATTTAGAGAGTAGAGAAGTCTTCCAAGCAACCCGATAGAAACCCAGCCACACGCTCTCTCCACAAAGCTCTTCCAATGCATCAACAACCTCAACCAAGCTTAACTAAACTAAACAACTTCACCAGACTCTAAACATCCTAGTTAAGGCTGCAAACAGGAGAAACACGAACCAAACAAGACCCATGACCTACATCGGTGATGTAACTCTACTAACAAGCCCACAACCACCGAGTATGAAGCCAACAACACCTCAATTCGCCGGTTCTCCAACCCAATGAGAGCAAACGAGGATTGATCTGAACCTTTAACCACACAAAACTACTCTCTCAAACTAGATCTTCAGCCCAAACCATCAAGAACGTCGCGAAGACATAGTGAAGATCCGCAAGACAGAGTGATTCTCGTAATCTCTTGTTGCTGGCTGTGTGAGAGAGAGTGACGACGGATTTCGTCGGTGACGACGACAGATCTCGACGGAGACGATAGTAGATCTCGACGGAGACAATGATGGATCTTGATGAAGACGACGACGGCGAGGCTGGATGAGGACGACGACGGTGAACCCCAAACCTTATCTCTTTCTCTTTCTCGATTACATCTGGTTTACTCAGGGGCACCTAGGTCATTTAGTCATTAATGAATAGGGTATATTTGAAAATATCATTTAATGGATGGTATAATTGAATAATGGTACTAAGAAAAGTGCATAAGTAAAATTTCCTCTAATAACTACTTAAATTTTTAATATTTAATATATATTTATTGTTTTATAATTGTAAAAGAATATATAATACATAAAATTTTATATATAATATTCGTTACGCGCAAGGCGAAGAATTTAACATAGGTATTGAATTAATAAGTGCGGGACCAGCAAACCACATAGCGAGAAGGTAAATGTGTCACCATTCATCACTATTTTGTTGTGTTTTATTTTCTTTTTTAAAAATAATAAATTAAATGAAAAATATTGAAAGCAGAAGATATTTGGTCATACCACACATGCGTTCTAGAAGAAGGTCACATGGTGTGGTTTAAACAGCCCACTATAAATAAATTTAGCTTTTATTGTTTATAATTATTTTGGTAACACAAATTTACCTACTAGCTAGAATTTTTATTAATATAATACACATAAATTCAAGTTTAAATGTGTATTATTCCGTTGGCAAATGAATTATGATAAAATATTTTCTTTTCTATAATATAATTTATATACTTATAAATATTCACTATATTTAATTTTAAAATAGTCAAACAATTTAAAACTACAATTTCTAAACTGAAATACTCTCCTGAAAAAAAAAAATCCCAAAACCGAATTATTACAATATTTTTGTCGAAAATATTCAAAATTATCTGAATTATGTAATTTTTAATTAATATTCTGATATTTCATAAAATCAAATTTTCTTACTTTTTAACCCAAATTAACCATAAAATGGAACTAAATTGGAATTAAATGGGATCCAAGTTCATTTCGAATATTAGCCAGTTTCTCACTTTGTTACCTGAACCGAACCGAAAAACAAAAAAAGAACCAAAACAATTATCGATTGTTCTATGATTTATAAAATTACATAATAAAGATTCAATAGTAAAATTTTGATACAAACTTTTATGTTTTATATTTAAATAACAAACTTAATTAATTTTATTTAAAAGCAACTTGCAAATTTAATATTTTTAAAAAATATAATGTTATCTATAAAGTTTCAATAATTCTATATTAAATTTCATATTTCAGATATATAAAATACTTTTTAAAATAAAATAACTATTTTGAAAATAATATTAATATCACTGATATTTTAGTTTTAAAAAATAAATATATTATGTGTATCCCGTAATTACACTATTCATATACATGTCACCATTCATATTTGGTTTTGAACCGCTTATTTCAGATGAGCTGCAGTTTTTCCGCAGTATGCGTTTCTCTTATACAAACCGCTGTTAAACCGTACCGCATTATCCTAATCGCTTGTTCCGCACCGTTCTAACTACGGTTACCATTTGGAGCCTAAGTATAGCGGAAGAGCTTACACTTGCGCACATTTATTCTTTCTTGCTTAATATTTGAAGGTGACTGTGGAAGACATATGAAGCAAATAAGAGATAATATTGCAAATATGCCTTGAGAAAATCAATAACATAAAATTATTTTCGGATTATAATTGATTTGTACTTTATAAAAATATGTAAAATATATTTATAATATCAAGTAGAATATTATTTTATATTTTATTTTATAAATACCATTCAAATATTTGTCCCGCACTTTTAATTATTTTGGTCACCATTCACATATTTCTTAAACCACTTCTATTAGATGAATTTCACTTGTCCTGCAGTATGCGTTTTTCTAACACAAACCGCTTTTAAACCGCACCGCACTAACCAATCCGCTTGTCGTGCACAGCCTTACCCGCTGTTACCATTCGGAGCCCTAGTAATGAGTTTAAAAAAGAGGGACGTTCAGCTTCTATTAGCAATGGAAATGACTGTTCGCTTTACCCTCAAAACATAAAGAGGTGATCACTGACTTGATTTGGTTCAAGCTCATAAAGTACATGTTTGTTACCTAAAGGAGAATAGTGATTTTGGGAAAATGTGTTTTGTTTCTAGCGTTAATTAGCGACAAGTAAACGCAAACGCCACTGTCCTCAACGCGATAATCTGAATTTATTTATATTATTAAAACTGGAGTATTTTTAATATTGTTTGGAAACATGAATAGCAATATAAATATGAATTGTCTGGAACATAGATAGCAATATAAAAAAATAAGTATATTGTCTTTTTAGTAATTCATTAATATAATTACATTAATTGTTTTTCCATCTCCCTATATATTAAAAGAGAAGTCACTTTAGTGAATTCTGCTGACATGGCATTAATATAGAGCTTCTCAGAAAAATTGTTATAATTCTATTGGTCGATTTTTTTGAATTTTATTTTTCATTTATTTTAATCAGTCGCTTATGTAGACAAGCCAAAACTATTGTCGATTTCGTTAAGCCCATATATTGCTAGTGGATAATAATTATCAATTTAGTTTAGCATTGGACAAGATTTAGAATTAAGACAAATATTAAAAACTTTCCTTATTATTCAAACAGTAAACTTGCGCATGTTGATATCATATTAATTACATTTGCTTAGAAAATATTTTAATGTTTCTAATTAGTTGGGGTGGGCGTTCGGGTACCCGTTCGGGTTCGGGTCGGGTATTTCGGATTTTGGGTATTTCGGTATAGAGGTGTAGAACCCGTTCGGGTATTTCTGTACTTCGGGTCGGGTTCGGGTATTTTTAGTTCGGATTCAGTTATTTCGGATCGGGTTCGAATATTTAGATTTTGAAAAAAAAAATTAAAATTTTCATTTCTCAAGTTTCTTATATTTAAAAATATAACTTTCAATTAACTAATTTTTTATTTTTAATAGATTGAATGGTTAATAGATTTGAACATAACATTTTAAAACTAAAAAGGCATTAATTTAGTTATTTTTTTTTAATTTTGGATGTAACTTTTTGTTAATTTTTGAAATAAAAAACTTGACATGCATTTTCGGATCGGGTTCGGGTGCCACTTCAGATATCGGGTAAAGTGTCCACCCCTACTAATTAGGCTGTTTGTTTTTAATAACTTACCTTTCTAATATGGATTACTTTCGCAAGTTGAAATCATTAAATATGCAAATAACTTATTGACAAAATTTGTTTTTAATAACTTACCTTTCTAATATGGATTACTTGCGCAAGTTGAAATTATTAAATATGCAAATCACTTATTCACAATATGGATTATTTGCGCAAGTTGAAATCATTAAATATTATCGATTTAGTTTACCCTTGGGCAAGATTTAGAATTAAGACAATTATTAAAACCTTTCCTTATTATTCAAACGGTAAACTTGCGCCTGTTGATATCATATTTATTACATTGCTTACAAAATATTTTAATTTTTCTAATTAGGTTATTTGTTTTTAATAACTTACCTTTCTAATATGGATTACTTGCGCAAGTTATTTCATATCATATGCAAATTATTTTTTGACAATACACATTTAATATCTTTTTTTAAACGATTTCATTATTTATTGTGCAAAATATTGTGCGTCATTAATATGAGAAATAAATCGACTGTATATATATAGGAGACACCCAAGGTTTTAAAATACAAACATTCTCTTTTCATTCTTTAAAGTAGTATTCACAAATCTCTACTCTCATACTATTAAGGTATTACGACGATGTTGCTTGTGTGCTAAAAAATGTGTTTAGACGCAAAGGCTCCTCATCTTTCATCGACTCTGCCACCCACTTTGCCTTGGAAGTTAAATAAACCTGTACAGCCTAATAAAGGACTAATCCGCGAAGGCAATGGACACTCAGAAGAGCTACGTTGTGTCATTGTTGTTATTTGTTAGTATGTTTTCTTAGCATATAAATCACATTTATCTCTTCGATACTTCTATCTGTTAAAATTTTGTTATTACATGACAGTGGCGATCGAACTCCAAAACAAAAGGTGAAACTAAATGTTACAGAGGAAAAACTGTTAAACATGATGCTGAAGTACAATGGTGGAAAGCCAAGAGCTGAGGTGCGAGAGGCACCAACTTTTCTGTCATCCATCTTTTATTAGAGTCTTGATTCATTTTATATATTTTTCTTCTTTTTGTAGACAAAACTAAAAAGTGCAGTCCAGTTGCAAGACCTATTAGATGCAACAAGAATGTTAGTTCCCCGTATAAGGTAGAACTCTGAACTCAACTCTTTGTGTCTTGTCTCCAAAAAGCATGTCTGGTCTATCTTTTCCATATGTTGAATACTGGTAATGACAATATGGTCTTCCTTTTTTTATATGTAGACCAGGTCGTGAGAGTGATAGTGATCCAGAAGACCTTGAACATGCTGAGAAGCTTCGCCAAGTTAAAGCAGTTCTTGAAGAGGTTCTTTAGTACTTTCTCTTTTTTTGTTGAATATAGTCCGGGAAAAGTATTACATAGTATCATTTAGTAATACTATCTTATATCATTTTTTTTGTTGAATATACTATCTTATAAGTAAGCTAGCATTATGCATTTTTCGATTAATTCATGAGGTCATTTTCTCACAGCAGAGAACCTTTTGGAATGGCGCAGGAAAGAAATTTCTCAGGGATATACAGGAAGGTTCAACTGAAGCCGCTGAAGTGGGATGGTGAAGGCGAAGAAGAAAGACCTGTAGAGGCCCTTATGATTCTTAAATACGGTGGTGTTCTAACTCACGCTGGTAGAAAACAAGTGTTTACATACTCTACCATTTAATTTGTCATTGTTATATATATATATATATATATATTTTCTAAATATGGAAGAACTGTTTAACTTATTGATGTTTGCTTCATCTGCATGCAGGCAGAAGAGCTTGGTAGATTTTTCCGATACAATATGTATCCAGGTAAGGCTCTATGATCTGTTACTTTTATTTTGGAGTATTTCACCGATGAAATGTTCTTAAATTATATGCTTTTTTCAGGTGAAGGGACTGGTTTACTTCGTCTCCATAGTACATACCGTCATGACCTTAAAATTTACAGTTCTGACGAGGGACGTGTTCAGGTATGTACACCTTTTACATTGATACTACTGAAGATAATTAAGCATATGTGTTGGAAAAAAAATGTTTGAACTGGTTTGCATATGTTGACCAGATGTCTGCAGCTGCTTTTGCTAAAGGCATGCTTGACCTAGAAGGACAGCTGATGCCAATTTTGGTTTTTCCTTCTTAATATTATATTGCTGGTGCTTAATTTGCAATATCATCATGTGTTTACTAATAATGTCTTTTTATCTTTCTTGCTTCTCAAGGTTTCTTTGGTTAGCAAGGACTCTTCCATGTTGGATGGTCTTGATACTGCTAGCATTGAAATGGAAGCTGCCAAGGTTTGTCCCATGACTTGAGTTATTTTTTGATGTGTGTGTATCAGTCAATCAACAAGATTGATTTCATTTTAATTGGACTATATATGCAGGCTAGATTGAATGAGATTGTAACATCTGGCAAAAAAATGCTCAATGAATTACTACTATTTATTATTATCAAATCATAGTAATAATTATCAAATTAAATACGCAAAAGGCAAAAAAAAAGAGAGAGGCATAACATAAAATAAGTTAGCATATTAAATTGCAAATAAGCCAAAATATTTCAAAGCAATCAAACAACCTAAAAATTAATAATCGAACAAACTATCTTTTTTTATTATACCAGATATTAGTTCCACCAATAATCGTGGTCAACTTACCAACATGGTGCATATATGTCAAATGGACAAATCTACGTTTAAGTAACCCAACTTGTAAGGGATTTAGATTTTTTTGTGAATCTCGTGGACTGATCTATCGCAGATTGGGGTTCATAGGTGAAGTTTCAAGAAATTGTTATAATTTGATTGGTCAATTGTTTTTTATTTTTATTTATTTAATTTAGATCTAAAATTTTAAGATAAATCTAAAATCATTGAACATCACTTGCCATATAATCTAACGAATATTACAAATAACAATTTATGGAAACTATTCTCGAAATTACAGAAAGATTAATAATGTTTTATTTATTACTTTTAATATTTATAACCTATAAAATATAATGAACGAAAATTTATATAAGATAATTGTAATAGTTTTATACTCTACTTGATGAATTGTGTTCGAATATAATTATATAATAACTATTTTAAATATTACAAAATCCAATATTTTTTATTAATATTATTTTTAAATTATTTATCGTTGTTTAAAGAATAAATTTATCATAATTTTAAAATAATTTATAAAATGCTTACAAAATGCAAAGCAAAGTTGCACTTTCAAGAGTTAAGTCGAGATCTGGATTAAAAATCCTAATAACTGGTAAAGAAGAGAAGCCGCAGACAAAAACATTGAATGTTGTCTACAAATAAGTTTTTCAGAATATTCCGTAGTCACGGTACGTAATTTTAATCTACTTTTTTTCAAATACAAATTTTAAAATATATAAACTGTTACAATTATTTATTTTTTGTATTTTCCAGATGGGTTGTGATGAGTTAGGAGACCGATGACGGTATGTCAATTTAATATTATTTCATGTTCAATAAAATTTAGAAATTTATAAATGTATCAAATAATGTTAACCCGTCAAATTGCTTACAAAATTTATTTAATTTTTTGCAGGTTTCTAATTGAATTTGCTTTCTTTAACGAGAAATGTACTTCATAATTTATATTATTTATGGATAATATTTTGATTTTTTTGATATTTTCTTTTAATATGTCTACATAAATTTTTGTTTATTATTTATGGAAAAATAATATTATTCACCTAAAATAAAGAATTACGACACATATACAATACAATTCTAATTAATGATAATATAAAATATGTTACTTCTAAAACTATACATTATTTATTCTATTTTTTGAATGAAAGTATCTTCTTAAACACACAAAATATTTTGTGACATTGCAATTATACATACTCACAATATCTACCTCTTCATACTGACGTTATTGTGTTCCCTCTCGTCCATCTCAAATATTGACTACCAGTTTTTTTCCATGACTGATGAATTCCTCCAAAGACGGTGGTATTATGTTGTAAAATCTGTTACTTCTAAAACTATATAATATTTATTCCATATTTTAAATTTTCTTATGCCCGCACAGGGTGCGGACCGGTCACCTAGTATTTCATTAAGTCTAACAATTTCATTAGTTATATTACATTAACAATGCATCACATCATTAATTATATTACCATAATAAGAGTTCAGATTTTTATTTATTAGTTAATCAACATTAACTTTCTGTCAGTTATAAAATCAAAATGTAAAATTATTGAGTTTTGCATATGATTAAACGTTCGGTTTAGTTTGTTTTACTAAAACCATTTTTTTATATTTTAGTTTCAATCGGTCGAAAATTACGTAGCCAAAAACATAATTCAAAAACAAATGTTTATGTGAATAAAATAATAACTTAAATAAAAATAATAAAAATGTATTACATTTATTGCATTTTATTTTTCACTCCATATAATTATTTTACTAAATAATAAAAAAAAAACTCTTTCTTTTTCACTTAATTTAGCCAAACACATAGAAATAGTCATTTTTATTAGTTTATAAAATTAGGTAGGCATGAACATTGGTTATCCATTTAGGTACGGGTTATTTTTTTCGGGTATCATTTTTTTTAAATTAGGCTCTGCTTGAATATTATAAATTTATGTGTGGATTTTAGTTGGGTTCTTCTGAGTATAGATGAGTTCGGCTCTGATGTATAGGAACCTAAAATATTTAAATATAAAATGTATCTGAAACGGATTCGAATATTTGTACAAAAAATAACCATATTACTCAATTCGTTCCAAATCTTTTGAATATAATTAGTTATATCACGACTCATCTAAAATATATAACACTAATTATGAAAAACAAATATCAATGTATAAAAATGTAAGAACCAGTACCCGTGCAGATTCACAGATCAATCTCTAATGAGCAATTAAAGAAAAGGTTGTACAGCCTGTACTCAGAAATGATGACAAAAATCCTCTAAGCTGATTGGCCCCAACTATCACATTGCACAAAAGATCATCATTTGAACACCCGAGCTTAATGGTTTTGACGTAACAACATTCCATCCCAAATATACATGTCTGGCACATCCTTTCAACTAAAGCAAAATCCAAATAAGAGATAAAAAAGAGAGACTAATCAGTCTACTTGTAAATTATAGAAAACCAATTCAAAAGCAAATGCCTTTGTTTGAACACCTTACCAATCTAAAAAGCGGGCCTTTGAACGGACAAGAGTTGGTTTTGACAACAAATTAATCATCAACGATAGAGAAACATGGCACACAGTACTGTCGTTATCGAACAACCAGTCAAGGTGAATTAGGGACTGGGATATCGAGGAGTTGAGTACTAAAGAAGTACAATAGAAGAGGCTATCGCACTTCGTGCAAATAAGCACATCAAAAAGTGAAGCCAAAGAAGCTTGTCAGGATGTACGTCGGGACGTACGACAAGGAGTGCGGCAGAAAGTTCTACGTCGTGCAGCTATGACTAATAAACCGAAGTTGGTACATCAGTGCAACAACATGAAAGTCAAACAAGAGGTTTTGAAGCATGGTTGTGCATCTGGTACAAGGAAGAAAACTGATCGGTGCATCATCAACTGTGTCAGGCCAAACAAGAAGCAACATCAGATGTGATGTTGGTTCTGTTGGAAGGTTGAACACAAGAAGGTGGAGTGTTTTGCTCGTGAGAAGAGCAGAAACATGGCTAAAAAGGTGAAAAACCGTTCATTAAACACAAGAGGGTTGAAGAGGTGCTCTTAGCCAAAAGTGGTTTACTTGATGAGATCAAGGATGAGACAACATAAGAAGGGTGCAGCTCTGTCATGAATGATCTTGAAGAAGGTCAAGAAGCATCTAGTCTGGAGCTAGGACAAAAGGTTATTTGTGGCACAAAGGGGAAGGAGATCGAAGTGCGTCAGGAAGTGATGCGAAATGATCTTCAGTAGGGTGATAGTGAAATCATTCCAAGAAAATAGCAACGAGTGCAGAGTGCAGTCGGTGCGGATGGGGAAGGGCTCATGGTCAAGAAGACGACACATAAAGGAAGCCATGTCCTCAACAGAAGCTGGTCGAAGGGTAGTTCGTGCGTCAGATCGTGATGCAGTACTTGTAATCTATTCCCATGCAGCAGGGGTTGTATCATAATTACGCATGGAGAAGCAGACGGGTATGTTTGTAAGGCTTGACTTCTAAGAATTTGTATTTTAGTTTAGTATGCAATCAAGCAGGGGGAGAATGGCGACGTTCTGGTCCAGAGAATGCATATCTCATGGGGGAGAAAAACATGTGTGATGGACATCTCGTGGGGGGAGAAAAACACATTTGGTATGGAAAGGTTCCAAGTGAAGAACGTGGTTGTTGAACAAAAAGAATGTTGTGCTTGATCGGTACACAAAACTAAAAGGGAGACACTGAAGATGTAAGATGTCTGCCATGAAGTAGTCGATGACGTAGTTGTTGAAGCAGATGTCGTATTGAGTGGTGAAGACCATGTGGAGTCAAGATGCTGAGCTGGAGTCGTGTAGACTTGGAGAGCAAGGACGTATCCTGGAGATAAAGAAAGGGGAATAAACTTGAGGAGCAAGTTTATGACTTAAGGGAAAAGGAATAAGTGGAAAATTAGGATTTCATGTTGATATGGAAGATGTTCATGTTACCTTAGAGGTTAGAATTTCGAAAACGTGGAAAATAATATAAGATTATAGAGAAAAATAAGCTTTTGGAAGTGCTCTTGGATCGTGCTGAAGCAGTAGTTGAAGTACTTGACAGAAAAAAGACATAAGCAGGTAACTTAGGAATTTTTAGTAGCGTTAGGATATTAACATTAGACGTGTAAAAGTTGAATTAAACAGATCTTGTAATCTCTTATATACTAAAGCACAAGTCAGCTAACAAATCAAAATTTAACATGTGGAAAATGCATTAAAATAATAAACAATTGATTAGAAAAATATCTGTTCAATCCCTAATTTCCAGCAACTCAATCCTAAATCTTCTCTGAATATCACGTACAAAACAATTGGCCACGTTCTTAAACCGTTTATTCTCATATATATTTTAGATCTACTGATTCACTCAATGTTTTCTGTTTTCTCCATTAGTAAAGAAACAATAGAACATATTATTTGTTCTCTCCTAAACTTTCAGTTTTGTTCTCGGTTCTTCTATTTTTTCTGCAAAATTATTCTCCTGGAAAGCTCATAAGTTCTTGGGGTAAAAGAGGATTAAAGTGACAAGCATCAGGTTTTGGCCTAACAAAAAAGGTTTGCAATTTTTCAACTTCTTACTACTTTTCTCTCCTAAATTTTGATTTCTTGATTAAAGTTTCCATTGTTGAAACAATTATTTCTAAGTATTCACACTGCAATCGAGTCCAA
The DNA here is from genome assembly GCF_020379485.1 of Brassica napus. Classification (NCBI taxonomy): domain Eukaryota; kingdom Viridiplantae; phylum Streptophyta; class Magnoliopsida; order Brassicales; family Brassicaceae; genus Brassica; species Brassica napus. The sequence continues at coordinate 69,942 of NW_026015992.1, read as the reverse complement.
CCATAATACTTTTGTTGAACGTATAAAGGAATTTGCATATCTGAATCCTAATGTAAATTTACTTTAATTCAAGCAAGGTTGACCATGCAATTTTTCATCAAGACTTAACATTCATGATATTGTAATAAAAATCAAACTAAATTATAAATTCAACAAACTATAAGTAATCTGGGTTAATTATGTTTCAAATGTGTGTTTTTCCGAAAATATATTAGATAAAATAACATAAAGATGTCAGTAAATTGTTATTTTAAACTGAAAATATATTTAAACAATAAATTTATTTGATTCATCACATTCAAATTTATAATCAACATAAATTGAGTTTTTTATTCTGTATGAATCATCTAAAGAATTAATGGATCAAATCAAGTATTTTTGTACATATCCTATTTATTTTTGAAATACTACAAATATGTTTCAATTTTATAATAATATCAGATTTTTTTTTTGCTTTCGACAACCGCTTTATTTCAATGACCTCTAATATTATGTGTTTTGTATACTATTTAAAAATATTTATTCTGATCGCCAATTATAACACTGATCAAATAATTTATAAAAAAAGTAAATTGACCGGTGCGTAGCCGGGCAGTAATACTAGTAGATTATATAAAGCAGATTCTAATAAAACATAGTGTTTGCTTGTATTGATTTGTTTCTCAGTTTACTTATGCAGTACTATTATGTTTGCATCTTGCACTTACATAATACATAAGAAGCATTTAACTAATTATGATCAAAAGCCGATGTATAGAACCTAATATCTCTAAATCGTTAGAAAAACGTTATTAAACTTTATAACTTCCGGATAATAAATTCGGTAAGAATAAACAAGAAAACTATTGTATGATGAGTCTTGTGGTGATAAAGAAGCCGGTGGTAACGCTTTTTTTTTTCATTGAAATAGGGTATTACAAATACATAGTATAGATCAGATAGAATTTTACAAAATGATCAGCCAGAATCTAAACATTACAAATAAACCTTATGATAAAACAAAGAGATGTCTTAACCAACCAGGATATCCAGCAGCAATGTAAGATTGATAGCGATCCTCTTTGATCTTGATTCTTTCTATCTAGAGAAAGATTCTACCAACAGTTGTACTTAATGGACAAAAAGTACCTTCTTTCATGAAGTCTGTTATTGCAGTTTTATCAGTGTTCTTTAATGAAACCATGTCTGGATCGGTGCACTCGACCATTGATACTTGAGTCCTTGACTATATCATCACCTACCATGTGCTAAGAAAACATTAGCTTTAGCATTATATTATTTATATTTATATTTTATTCTTTCTTTAGCGGCCGCCTCAGAGATGTCATCTCATATACTAACAAGTTGGGTTTTACTTAACATTTTTACCAAAAAAAAAAACAAGTTGGGTTTTAAGAAGTATAATCTTTGATCATTGACGCCTACCTGTCATCATTTGTGTGAAGAAGAAACATACATGCTGACGATTACAATGAGGTCAGCGACGACCTCGATATCCACGTTCCTTTTTTGACTATTATCTCCAAAATGACACCTACGGCCTCTCGACTAATCTCTACTTAAGGCTCTCTTATTACTCCAACCCATGAGAGAGACGTTTCTCTTATCCTCTTGAAAGAAAACTAAACAAAAATGGCAAAAGAAGATAACCGGTTTAGCTCGGCTCATGAAGGCGACCGTGAACCGCTTTTCGCGACCAGGAGGAGAACCGGAGGACTGATTGCGTTTCGTTTTTTTGCGGCCTCGGTTTTCGGGTGCATCTGTTGTACTTGGTTCTACAGAGTGGTCGAACCGTTAGAGAAAGATGAGAACCGAACCGGTTTCTTTCGGTTAATTTGGTTGGTTATGCTAATTTTGGAGATCTGGTTCGGTTTGTACTGGCTTGTCGTGCAGTCTCTCCGTTGGAATCCGGTTTGGCGATCCACCTTCACCGATAGACTCTCCCGGAGATACGGCAACGATCTCCCGAGGCTCGACGTTTTCGTTTGCACGGCGGATCCGGTGATAGAGCCGCCTTTGATGGTGGTCAACACAGTGTTATCCGTGATGGCTCTCGATTACCCACCGGAGAAACTAGCGGTGTATCTCTCGGACGACGGTGGCTCTCAGCTCACGTTCTACGCTCTCGCGGAGGCAGCTGAGTTTGCTAAAACATGGGTTACGTTCTGTAAGAGATTCGACGTGGAGCCGAGATCCCCTGGCGCTTACTTTTCTTCCAAGTCAAATGTTCTTGACTCCGAGGTGGCTGAGCTGTATAGAGAGATGGCGGCTAGGATTGAAACGGCGACGAAACTACGGCGAGTACCCGAGGAGGCGCGGTTGAAGTGCCGTGAGGGGTTTTCGCAGTGGGATTCTGACGCCACTCAAAGAAACCACGCAACCATTCTTCAAGTAAGTATTTTAGTTATGTTCTGTTAGAAACAGAGTCTGAGTTTATTTGTTTCATTCATCAGATTTTGATAGACGGAAGAAAAGAGAACACAATAGCAATACCAACACTGGTGTACCTATCGAGAGAGAAGAGACCTGAGCATCACCATCACTACAAAGCTGGTTCCATGAACGCATTGGTAACGGTTTCGTGTTCAACAAGTCATATAACCATTCTCCGATACTACTACTACGCTGCTCTGATTCTTTTGATATGGTTGTTTCTTTGACAGCTGAGGGTGTCTTCGAAGATCACGTGTGGGAGAATCATACTTAACTTGGACTGTGATATGTACGCAAACAACTCAAAGTCAGCACTCGAAGCGCTCTGCATTCTACTTGATGAGAAAGAGGGAAAAGAGATTGCTTTCGTGCAGTTCCCACAGTTTTATGATAATCTAACAAGGAATGATTTGTACGGAAGCATGATGCGAGTAATAGCACATGTAAGGATTCTGGATGCTTTGATAGTATTATTGATTCTGCTGCTACCTAACCTTTGTCATTTGGGATGTGAAAACAAAGGTGGAGTTTAATGGATTGGACGGAAATGGTGGACCGTTATACATTGGGACAGGCTGCTTTCACAGAAGAGATGTTATCTGTGGAAGAAAGTACGGAGAGGAAGAAGAAGAAGAAGATGAAATTGTAGAGGCTGAGAAGTTTAAGTCTCTTGCAAGCTGCACATATGAAAAAGGCTCTGAATGGGGAAAGGAGGTAAGGCAGTGATTAATAAGTCTTCACTTACTCAATCTGTTTCTTGTACCACAAGTAAACGTTGTTACCATGGCAGATGGGGGTGAAATACGGTTGCCCGGTAGAGGATGTAATTACCGGTTTAGCCATTCAATGCCGCGGGTGGAAATCAGCTTACCTGACCCCTAAAAAGGAAGCTTTTCTTGGGGTAGCGCCTACTAATTTGCATCAGATGCTCGTGCAGCAGAAGAGATGGTCAGAGGGAGACTTTCAGATTCTGCTTTCAGAGTATAGTCCGGTTTGGTATGCCCAAGGAAAGATCAGTTTTGGATTGATCCTTGGTTACTGTTGCTATTGCCTCTGGGCTCCAAGCTCAGTACCTGTGCTTCTTTACTCTCTTTTGACTTCTCTCTGTCTCTTTAAAGGCATCCCTCTGTTTCCAAAGGTCTGGAGCTGGTGGGTTATCCCGTTTGGTTACGTGGCTATCGCAGTTAATACTTACAGCCTAGCCGAGTTCTTGTGGTGCGGTGGAACTTTACGTGGATGGTGGAACGAGCAAAGGATGTGGCTTTACAGAAGAACAAGCTCCTTTCTTTTCGGATTTACGGACACGCTTCTGAAGAAACTTGGTGTTTCGGAGTCTGCGTTTGTGATCACAGCGAAAGTAGCTGAAGAAGAAGCAGCAGAGAGATACGAGAAAGAGGTAATGGAGTTTGGAGTGGAGTCTCCCATGTTTCTCCTCCTCGGAACACTCGGCATGCTCAATCTCTTCTGCTTTGCCGCAGCGGTTATGAGACTGATGATGACTACTTCTAGAGAGGCTGGAGGAGATTTACAGACAATGGGTTTGCAGTTTGTTATAACAGGATTGCTTGTGGTACTAAACTGGCCTTTATACCAAGGCATGCTGTTGAGGAAAGACAAAGGGAAGATGCCAGTGATGGTGACAGTCAAGTCAGTTGTCTTAGCTTTATCTGCTTGCACTTTTATTGTGTTTCTGTAAGGAAAAAAAAATAGAGAGTTTCAATAATTGCCAGCTTTTATGTAGAAAATTTATCCTATATACATCCATCCGAGAAAATGACCAAAATAGCACTAAATCAAGTTTTTGTTCCCAAACTAACACTCAAGTCTAAAAGTCACAAAAATAGCACTCAAAGGGTAGGGTTTATAATTTAGGGTTTAGGGTTTAGAGTTTAGGTTTTAGGGTTTAGAGTTTAGAAGTGAAGTTTTGGGAATAAGATTTCAAATTTTGAAAATTAAAAAAATTTAAATTTTTCAAAAGATAAAATGTTATTTTGGTCATTTTAGTTTTTGAATGCTATTTTTGTGATATAAACTTAAAAAGGTGCTATTTTGGAGATTTGCCCTATACATTCATCCATTTGCAAATATCGAAAATGAGCAAATTAATATTGTTACCCTTGACGATTCACCACCAACCATTTTCTAAAATCTAAACATCAGCCCAGCCTTATATCACTATTGCTGAGGGAGGGTTTGAGTGACGTCAGCGAATATTTTCATTTGAAATGTCCAAGCTTAGAGCCTCCACTCACATCTCTACATAAACCAAGAAGAGACGTTTCTCTCTTATCTTTATCACTTCCCCCACTCAAGAGGCTAAGCAAAAAAAAGATGAGAAAAGAAGACGACCGGTTTATACAGGTTCACGAAGGGGAACCGCTTTTTGACACCAGGAGGAAAACCGGAAGAGTGATAGCGTACCGTGTTTTCTCAGCCTCGGTTTTCTTTTGTATCTGCTGTATTTGGCTCTACAGAGTTACCGTACCGACAGAGATTGATGAAAACCGGACCGGTTTGGTAAGATTAATCTGGTTGGTTATGTTTATCGTGGAGATTTGGTTCGGTTTGTATTGGGTAGTCGTGCAATCTCTCCGGTGGAATCCGGTTTGGCGATTCACCTTCACCGATAGACTCTCCCGGAGGTACGGTAACGATCTCCCGAGGCTCGACGTTTTCGTTTGCACGGCGGATCCGGTGATAGAGCCGCCGTTGATGGTGGTCAACACAGTCTTATCTGTGGCGGCCCTGGATTACCCACCGGAGAAACTCGCCGTGTATCTCTCAGACGACGGTGGCTCTGAGCTCACGTTCTATGCTCTTGCGGAGGCAGCTGAGTTTGCTAAAACTTGGGTTCCGTTCTGTAAGAAGTTCAACGTGGAGCCGAGATCTCCAGCTGCTTACTTGTCTTGCAAGGCAAAGACAAGCGTTCTTGGTTCTGCAGCCGCAGAGGAAGTGGCTAGGTTGTATAAAGAAATGGCGGAGAGGATTGAAACAGCAGCGAGACTCGGGCGAATACCCGATGAGGCGCGTTTGAAGTACGTGGAGGGGTTCTCCCAGTGGGACCCTGACGCTACACGCAGAAACCATGGAACCATTCTTCAAGTAAATTAAGGCTTTAACTTCCGGCAATGGAAAGAACTGACTCTGACTTATTTGTTTTATTGGTTTCATGATCAGATTTTGATAGATGGAAGAAAGGCGAATACAGTAACGTTGGTGTATCTGTCGAGAGAGAAGAGACCTGAGCATCATCATCACTTCAAAGCTGGAGCCATGAATGCATTGGTAATGGTTTACTTGTTCCACAAGTCACTCGGACCACTTGATTTGACACCGTTTTCATTCTCTGACAGGTTAGGGTTTCTTCGAAGATAACTTGTGGGAGAATCATACTAAACGTGGACTGTGATATGTACTCAAACAACTCAAAGTCAGCACGCGATGCACTCTGCATCCTCCTTGACGAGAAAGAAGGAAAAGAGATAGCTTTCGTGCAGTTTCCGCAGTGTTTCGAGAACCTTACAAGGAATGATCTGTATGGAAGCATGATGCGCGTAGGAGCTGATGTAAGTTGTATATATAGATTCTGAATTTGTAAAATATTTATTCTGCTTACAAACTTTGTATGTGTAAAATAAAAATAAAAAGGTGGAGTTTAAGGGATTGGATGGAAATGGAGGTCCGTTATACATTGGAACTGGATGCTTTCACAGAAGAGATGTGATCTGCGGAAGAAAGTACGGAGAGGAAGAAGAAGAAGAATCTGAGGATACTTCAGAAACTGAGATGATTAAGGCTCTCGCGAGCTGCAATTATGAAGAAAACTCTCAATGGGGAAAGGAGGTAAAGCATACTTAGTTACCAAGTATACCGGTTTGTTTCCTCTTTCTTTCATTCATTCAAAATTAAGTAAAATGTGGTTGCTTCCATGACAGATGGGTGTAAAATACGGTTGTCCAGTAGAGGATGTCATAACTGGTTTAGCGATTCAATGCCGTGGATGGAAATCAGCCTACTTGAATCCGAAAAAGAAAGCTTTCGTCGGGGTAGCACCAACCAATTTGCATCAGATGCTTGTGCAGCAGAGGAGATGGTCAGAGGGAGACTTTCAGATTCTACTTTCAGAGTATAGTCCGGTTTGGTATGCCCAAGGAAAGATCGGCTTTGGACTGATCCTTGGTTACTGTTGCTTTTGCCTCTGGGCTCCAAGCTCAGTTCCTGTGCTTATTTACTCAGTTTTTACTTCTCTCTGTCTCTTCAAAGGCATTCCTCTGTTTCCTAAGGTAATAATAGCTAGCGTTCCTCTGTTTTTTTCTGGGTATGAACTCTGAATCTCAGGTAAAACTGATCTGTTTTTTTTATTAGTTCAGGTCTGGAGCTGGTGGTTTATCCCGTTTGGTTACGTGACTGTTGCAGTCAATGCTTACAGCCTAGCCGAGTTCTTGTGGTGCGGAGGAACTTTACGTGGATGGTGGAACGAGCAAAGGATGTGGCTTTACAGAAGAACAAGCTCCTTTCTTTTCGGATTCACGGACACAATTCTGAAGAAACTTGGGGTTTCGGAGTCTGCGTTTGTGATCACAGCGAAAGTAGCTGAAGAAGAGGCTGCAGAGAGGTACGAGAAAGAGGTAATGGAGTTTGGAGTGGAGTCTCCGATGTTTCTCCTCCTCGGAACACTCGGGATGCTCCATCTCTTCTGTTTTGCCGCAGCGGTTATGAGACTGGTGATGACTTCTAGAGAGGCTGGAGGAGATGTACATACAATGGGTATGCAGTTTGTGATTACAGGACTACTTGTGGTAATAAACTGGCCTTTATATGAGGGCATGTTGTTGAGGAAGGACAAAGGGAAGATGCCACGGACCGTGACTGTCAAAGCATTTGTCTTAGCTTTGTCTGCTTGCACTTGTATCGCCTTGTCTTAATAAAAGATAGAACCAATGTATTTGATACAAATGTGCATCAAGTATGGATTGCAACTACTAAATAAATGTTTGGGAAGTTTGCAACATTGATTCTTCTGTTTTAAAGATTTTCTGCTTACAAAATCTAAAGAGAAACACAAGAAAGGTCCTAACATCCTAATAATAGTCTAACATATATGGACAGATAAAAGTAGCCACTCCAATGTTTTTTCCCATTCTGCAGTGATTACCGAAAGATCCTATGGACAGACAAAATCTAAAGAGGAGGTACAAGTATGAAGCTTACATACAGAGGAGTCGAAAAGAATGGAGCATTGATGGGTTTTTCACTGGATCTGAAGGTGACCGGTGAAGATTATCACCTTAACCTGAAAAGGAGATACACCACTCTCTTAAAATCAAATAAAATTTTCCTATTCTTTTCAAAAGTGGGAAGCATATGAAGATTTTCAACAAAAAGAAGGAAACAGGTGAATTCGATGATAGTTTGTTTACCTTTGATGTTCCGGTGACAAACTGAAGAAATGTAGCCATGTCTTGTTTGTACATAGTATATCTCCCTCCCTTTTAGTGACTCAATCCTCAGTATCAGGTATCTCAAAGACCATAAACTTTGCAAGAGAAGCGAGTGTCTTAGCATCTATGCATCTCTTTCTCCGATTTTTGCTTTTGAAAATAGATGATGATAGTGAACAAGACATACTAGACTTTCCTTGCATTCTGATATTGTTTGCAGCCACAATTAGCTTATTGCTTATCGTTTCACTTTTTTTACTCGCAGTCGCTCCAGTTTCCCTCTCCGGCGTTTTTGGTATGAAACATTTCGAGTTCAACTCAGCAGCTCTTGCTGTCGACAATGAACATCTTACTATGGTGTCAGAACCGACAAACTCTCTCTTCTTTGTCTTCTTGTTTACAGCAGGGATCAGGCCAACGACTCCTTGAGGGGATTTATTAGAACCGGAGAAATGTACAATTTGAGATTTACCAAAGCAGTTGGATATGCTTGGCGCTGGTGATCTGTTAACAAGTGTAGCTTCTGCGTGGATAAACCAGGGCTTAGAATGGTTATCCCGGAAGATAAACTTTATAGGCACAGATTGAGCAATGTAATAAAACTGAGACTTTCGGTGAACCTATAATAGGAGAGAAGCAAAAGTTAGTAAAGCACATGATTGAAGAAAAATGGATACTTTTGCACAGATTTACATTACCATGAGAGCATGAACTCGTATCTCCCCTAAGGTGGGAAGGCAACTTGCATGTGTTTCCTCAAGTTTTCCTGCAAAAGCACACTTGACATTTATACAAATGGAGAAAAACACCAGAGAAGAACACTTGTTACAGTGATTACTATAACCTGAACGATATAGCTACAAAGCTAAGTAGAAAGTTGGTAAAAGCAGAGGTAATTGAGAAAGAAGAAATAATTTTAATGGAAAGAGAAAACTTGAGCAGTAATCAATAAGCATAGGGAATACTCTTGAAATCTGGGGATGTGATATCGAGAGAAACCGTCATGGCGATTCGGGTTCCCAAGTTAGTCTCAACAAAGACGGCAACTTCCATTGCCATTGCGACCCGGAGGCGAGGCGAGGCGAGGCTGCAGACCAAGACAAAGCTGTTTTGTTAAAAAAAAAATGACGCTGAGAAATGTTTGCCGTTTTTCTTAGTTAGAAACGACTGACAGTGCTAGTGTAGATTTTTGAAACTCGTAAGTCGTTAAACGATCGTCGGAACTGACTGAGCAAAAACCTAAACAAGTGTCACTCACTGCCATTTCTCCGTCCAAAAAAATGCGGCGGCACAACCGATGGCCGCTCTCCAGTGCTTGGTTTTGGCAGGCACAACTTCTATGTACTCCCTCGTCAAGAGCACACCTCTGATCATTATGAGTTTCTCTGCCAGACCACATCCATCGACTTCCTTGCTAAGTATCACTTTGATTTTAACACCTGCATCAATGAAGGTTCCTCCTCCTTTCCCCTTTTCATGATTAGCAATACTGTGTTTTAGTTCTTGAGGAATTCACGTATTTGAATACTCCCCCAGGCATCTCTTTTTTTTGTCCAGACGACAAGAGGAAGATGCAATTATGAAAGTTCCTGGATTGATACTGTGTTTTGGCTCTGGATTTTAGCAAAGCATTTTAGAGATCCTGTATACATACATACATACGAATGATGAAAGTTCATGTTCGCAAGACTTTCTTCTTGTGTACACTGATTCAGAATCCAACAAGGAAAATCTCTTGGTAATATATACCATTTACACTTTTGCTGGAAAGATTTCTTACCACTAGATACATACATGTCCTTGGATCTTTACTTAGATTGATGAAGTGAATTATAGTCGATGATAGCAAAGTTTTCAGGATTGATGGATACTGTCACTCTCTTATTCTTCTTCTTACAAAGCCTTCTTTAATTCAAATATATCTCATTTTATTCTTCGTTCATGACAGGTTGCGTCTTTGCACAGGCATGTACTCATCTTGGGTTCGACTTTGCACATCATTCAGACTTGAAAAGTACATTAACCGTCTTTATCTCAGCTGGACAAGTGGCGACATCATCCACCTACGAACAGGCCATAGTAATCCAGAGAACTGGCGAGTCTCAATGTTTAAATACGAGAATATCGTACTCATCTGGAACTTCCCACGAAAACTCAAGGCTAGACAGACCAAAGATTGCATCTGCAAAGCCTTTGCAGCTCACACATCTCAAAGGTCCTATTCTCTGACCAAGCTGAAACGGTTGGTGTCAAACCAAGAACAAGAGACCTGAGACGGCTGAGAGAAGAGAGAACATGGTCGCTGTGACTCACAAAGCATCGGATTTGATCGATGCGGTTTAGGCAAATAGAGTTTAAAGACGAGTCTTTGGTTAAACCACACTAGGATTAATTAGCCATACTCCTTTTTTTTTATCAAAGAGAGTCTTTGTCTTTTTTGTTTTTTAAGAAACATGAAACTCATATAGTGTTATGATCAGGTATAATTTTTTGTTTTAAGTACATGAAATAATGAAAAGCGCAATAGTGTGATAAATCAAATACTAGTATTGTTGACAATGGATCGGATGGAGATATCAATCTCAATCAAATTTTCTTCAGCTTCAAGTTCTTCCCAAATATCCATGATCGTCATCTCTTGGTAATATTCTTCTTTACTCATCCAACCTTCTTTTGTTTCTCTCGTCAGAGTAATCTCTATCAGCCCTTCTTCTTCTTCTTCTTCTTCTTCTTCTTCTTCTTCATAATCTAGGTTGGTTTTAGTTTCTTGACTTTCAAGCTCTTCCCGACCATGAAGACAAGACTTGGATGACTTGCTTTTGAACACGTCAGTAATGTGGAGAACCTTAGAGAGAAACAAGATTGGGATAGTTATTATGAGACTGAAAAGATTCTTCAAGAAAGAGAGTGCTGAGATCAATAGTGTCTTGTTGACTTCATTTCTCGCCATTGTTTGGGGGTCCGGGTCATCAGACCTTACACAAACCGATTTATATATATGTTCATCTCTATCATGAATTTTCCAGGCCGAATGCACTGAACATAGACAAGATTCCAATGGGTACAAAGACAAAAAAAAATCCTGATGACATGTTCCCCAGTATCTTGTAAGGGAGCCCATTGGGGCATGACTTCGTGAACAGACACATGCATTTGTTGCTTTGACTTTCTTGCGTTGACTCCAGATATAGCTGTTATCTATGAATCTCTCACAGTGCTACAAAAGAATAATAGGTTACCATTATCGTGTGTCAACAAAGAGCCCATCTTTCTTCAGAATAAACATATGGGACCGAACATAAATAAAAAATAAAAAATCATGATCCCAACTTTTACGAATATTATCCAGGTATATAAAGTATGAATACTATACCTCAACGGCCTCTTTATCAGTTGATAATCATTAATAGTTTGGAAAATATTTAATATGCTAATCGCTGATTGGAAAATCAGAGCTAATAGTATACCTCTTCAATGATCTTGACAGCAACTCTTGCTACCTCCTGGTCAAAAACTCACACTTGCCAAGAATCTGATCAACACCAGTAGAATCAAAGTTAATGTCTTTTCTTAGATTCGAATCAGAGAAGTATTGCCAATGAGTCAATGAGCCCGTTTCTTCTTGGAAAGGCAAAGCAACACTTTTTCTAGCCGTTTTATTTTCATTTTAAACCCCCACTTCTTTCTTTCATTACAAATACGGAACAAATGTTTTCAAAATATCAGACACATCCTTCCCAAAATATTATTAAACCCTTCTCCTGAAAACCTACATACCCAAAACGATGTCGTCGTTATCTCGCCTTCTCCGTGGCGCCTTCAACACTTGTACTATCCGTCGTTTTTCCTCCGCCGCCGCCTCGGAAACCACGGCAGCAATCTCTCCACCTCCTAAAAAGTCACTCAGTAGTATCGTGAATGAAGAACGAAACCCCAAACGGATCGTGGACAAGTTCAAGATGGCGTGTGAGTCTGAGCGATTCCGAGCTAACATAGCCGTCTACGATAGAACCGTGCGGCGTCTCGTCGCGGCAAAGAGATTACATTTCGTGAAAGAGATATTGGAGGAGCAGAAGAAGTACCCCGACATGTCAAAGGAAGGATTCGCGGCTAGGATCATCTCCCTTTACGGGAAAGCCGGTTTGGTTGAAAACGCACAGAAGGTGTTCGACGAAATGCCAGAGAGAAACTGCAAGAGGTCAGTGCTCTCCTTCAATGCCTTGCTCAGTGCGTATGGTGTTTCCAAGAGATTCGATGTGGTTGAGCAGCTTTTCAATGACTTGCCGAAGAAGCTATCGATCAAACCAGACATCGTATCTTACAATACTTTGATCAAGGCATTGTGTGAGAAGGGTTCCTTGTCCGAAGCTGTTGCGTTGCTTGGTGATATTGAGAACAAGGGTGGTTTGAAACCTGATATAATAACATTTAACACACTTTTGTTGTCGTCGTATCTGAAGGGAGAGTTTGAGCAAGGGGAAGAGATATGGGCTAAAATGGGGGAGAAGAAGGTAGCAAGGGACATCAGGAGTTACAATGCTCGGTTGCTTGGATTAGCCAACCAGACGAAATCGGAAGAACTAGTAAGTCTCTTTGAAGAACTGAAGGCTAGTGGGATCAAACCTGATGTTTACAGCTTCAATGCAATGATTAGAGGGTCAATCAACAAAGGCAAAAGGGAGGAAGCCAAAACTTGGTACGAAGAAATTGTGAAGCAGGGTTATCGTCCTGATAAAGCTACATTGGCTTTACTGATTCCTGCATTGTGTAAAGCAGAGGAGTTTGGGTGTGCGATTGAGCTCTGCAAAGAGACGTTCAGTAAGCGTTATCTTGTGGGACAAACGACATTGCAGGAGTTAGTAAATGAATTGGTAAAAGGGGGAAAGAGAGGAGAAGCCGAGGAGATAGTGGAGATAGCAAAGAACAATGATTTCTTGAAGTTCAAGCTTGATTTGTCGTCGTCTCAGTTGATCAGTTAGGAGATGATGAACTGGTAAGTTATTCCTTGTCTTGTGGGCTATTGTACTTCTGTGAACAATGTAAAACTGCATGTATTCGTTGTTTAATACATTTTGGTTGAATTCATTGTTTCACTGGGACAAATAAATCGATTATTAATTAGTGAATAAATCTAGGAGGTGATATAAACCGACCTCCAAACAGAGGAAATGGGTTTAATTAATTAAAGTAAATCGTGTAACCAAACAGTTAATTTCCTTATAGAGCATTTGAAAACCCTACTACTTCAACCCCCCACCCCACGCCAGTGATTGATTGAGTGGAGAGTACGCCGAAACTGAGAATGGCTTTTTTCGTAGCTCTCCGATCGCGCCTTGTGCCAAGGTTACTAAAGCTTAGGTGTCGTACGTCAAGGCTACTTTCTACGGAAGCAGCTTCTTCATCCAAGAAGGCTGCTCCAGGACTCTCGCACTCGCTCTTTTCTGATCTTCATCATCAACTTCCTCCTCCTGAGGCGGCGCTGGCGAAGGAGCGGAAAGGTCTGAAGTTTCTTAGCAACGTATTCATCTGGGCTCTCACCGGTGCTACAGCTGCTGTTGGTTACACAAGCTATGGTATGATGTGCTTCTTGCACTCCCTCGCCCTTCTTTAGGGTTCGAATAGTGTCCGAATGTCTGCCTTGTGTGTTTTTCTTAGGTGTCATGTCTCTAACTGTTGTTGTCTGACTCTTTTAAAAAATCTCATGATTCTTGTGCAGCCTACACGTTAGATGAAGTGAATCAGAAGACCAAGGCCTTCCGAGAATCTGCTTTCAAGACGACTCAACAACTATCTCTTCATTCTTCCGGCATTCATGTTCGCTTTCAATTCAATTCTGACTTTACCATTGTTTCTCTGAATTAAAATACTTTTTTTTATCTCTTTGCAGAAATATCAGGCAATGCTCTACTCTGCTGCCGTCAAAGGTATATTATCCCTTTTGCCCTTGTCACTCACTACTAACTAATATTATTACCTCTTATGACGACTTTGTTTCTGAATGATCAGTTCCTGCCCGAGCCATTGATATGTATTTGGAGCTTAGGGAAGCTGTGGAGGAACAAGTTAAAGTATGTTTACTACTTTCACACATTCTTGTGCCTTGCTCCTCCTATCTTCTTCTTCTTTACTTACTTCTTCTCCGGTTCTTTATAGGGCTTCGCAGAACCTCTCTCTGAAAAGCTTCTTCCAGATATGCATCCCGCAGAACAGAATGTAATCTACACTCTCGTTCTTGATTTGAATGAGACTCTGCTTTACACTGACTGGAAGGTAATAGTAACACCCTTAATTCCAATTGATCTTTGACTGATGATGTTCTGAATATCCGTTTTTTTAAAAAAAAATTCTTATTTTCCGTTAACAAAAATTAGCGAGAGAGAGGGTGGAGGACGTTCAAAAGACCTGGTGTGGATGCATTCTTGGAGCACCTTTCCAAATTCTATGAGATTGTCCTCTATTCTGACCAGATGGATGCGGTAAAAAAAATATCCCTTTTCTTTTATTTTATTTTATTTTATGTTGTGTTAACATTGCGGCAACTAACAACACACTTTGGTTTCATTGCTTTCTAAGTATGTACTGCCCGTCTGTGACAAGTTAGACCCAAATTACTACATACGTTATAGGCTAGCCAGAAACGCTACTAAATATGAGAATGGAAAGCGCTACCGGGTACGTAATCTCTCTTTTTGTCAATAACCTACCAAAAGTAGCTCTGCTTTTCTAAAATCCCCGCCGTGGTGCCAGGATCTGTCAAAGCTGAACAGGGACCCCAAGAGGGTTCTGTATATTAGCGGCAATGCTTTTGATACGAGCCTTCAGCCTGAGAATTGTGTGCCTATCAAGCCTTACAAACTCGAATCTGATGACACAGCCCTTGTCGACCTAATACCCTTCCTTGAATGTTACTATTGTTCCTTCATTGCCTTCTGTTTTTCTTTCTTTATTAATCTTGGTTGGTTGGTTGGCTCATCTCTTTTATTTTGCAGATGTTGCTCGTAACAATCCAGCTGATATTAGACCGGTTCTAGCCTCTTATGAGAGAAATGATGTTGCCAAAGAGTTCCTTGAGAGGTCCATTGAGTATCAAAAGTGAGTCTTTTATTTACCTGTCGTATGAATGCAAAATCTGTTGCTGGCTGTCCCCACTAAGACAAGTCTTATTGAATATGCAGGCGAATGCAAGGACAGAGACAAGGCCGACTCTGGAGGCGTTAGAAGGATCATAAACATTTTTTATGTATAGTTAGAGACGATTATATCCTCTTTGATTCATTACACCATAAAACACAGGGAACAGAAGCTACTGTTCTTTGCTGAGGGGTAAACTTAACAACTACAAATCGTGTCTTCCTCATGAAAATGTTATGTGTTTTTACCCGATTTTTACCTCTGGTGACCTTTGTCTCGGTTTTACAAAGTGAACCTTTTCCAAGGGAACCAAAATGAAATTTTATTTTTAATTTAGTTAGCAAATATTTTTTTTTTCTAATCTGTTTTGGTTGATTACCAAATGAATAACGATTATGAACTTTGAGAAGTTAATTGGTTGAAACGTCTATTTATAATTTTATATGTATTGTGAGTAAATAGATGTTCAAGAAATTGCTAGTTAAGTAGGCAATTTGTATATGCCTAGCGACTATTATTTGGTTAGGTTTAGACCTTAACGAATTATTGATTTATTTCTATATATATTATATTTATATAAGATATTTAGTTTGTGGGTTTAATTATAAATTTATTTTGATGACTTATCAAAATCTTTATATATAAAGAAGGGTTTGTATCCCTCCTGTTGTGCCACCTCAGCAGACAGGTCAGAAAGTCGGATTATGTGGGCTCGACACGTGTCTCACCTATACTAAACGTTGCGCTTCATTAAAATTGTTTCTGATGGGCTTCTAAATGTTAGATTTTGGCCCACTAATGACCACTTTGTTTTCTTCACCTTGACGGGAAAGAACCTTGGAGTTTCCGCCGTCGTAAAGCTTATGTCGCATTCCTTCACCAACGATGAAGGTCCTTCCCAGTACCATCCATTATCACCGGCGAATGATTGATGCAAGCCTTTGTCTGTGTCGACTCGCTTCCAGCTCTTTTCATACGTTTCGAGATTGGCAACGTTACGTAACTCCCATCCATTCAATCACTGTCATTAAAGTTTTAATTGACTCCATCTACCCACTCCTTCGACTATTTCACTTTCAGTACATCCCTTTCCTTCAAGTCGGTGCATCTGCAGGTATATATAGGTGTGTTTCCATCCGTCAAAATCATCACTTTCTTACTCACAATCTTATCAAGCAGATAAACTTTTGCAGAGTAGAATGGAGAACTCCTTTCTCCTCCTTGCTAACTTAAAAACTGATTGTTGTACCACCAGAATTGAAGTTCGTTTGCTTATATATGTATGACTGTTGGCAGGCAAAATCTCAGAAACATGGGCCAGAGTAGGATCCAGAGGAACTAGAAAGTCTCAAGCATCATAGGGTAAGTGTTCTTAGCGAAGGAGAAATGCTTTTACCATTGTTGCATTACGCATGTTGTGCTTTCTCCCGCAAATTATTTTTAACTTTTGGAGATTTGGCTATATGTCTCTCAGATTGGACTTAAGAGGTTATGCCTTATGTGTGAGTGGATAGTCAAGAGCGATAAGTTAAAAGTAAGTTAATACTTACCTTTAGATTTTCTTTTTTTTTAAACAAAAAAGAAAATGGGCACTTGACATTTTACTGGTTTATATTTTCAGCAAAAGTTGGCTATTTCCTCACATGGGATACTTGCTGCAGAAGGGTTCAAGCTGCACGTTGACTACCGGTCCATGATCCATTTTCTCCTCCTGAAGTTTCATCGGACTCATCTACAACATCAATAAAAGGTTATCCAGATAGTCATAAGAGGTAATGACTTTGTTAATGTATGTTTTCTTCTCTGACCCTCAACTTATATATTGGTCTTTACTATTGTGCTGCACGGACAATATGGATTATCTAGCTCAGGCTTAGAAAGCTCATAGGGTGAAGGAGAGGAAGCTTTGAGAGAGTGATAAAGATGTGGAATCTCTACGCCTGATTTCTAACAAAGAAATTAAAATTCAGAGCAAGATGGTACCATTTTTTCCCCCAACTCTTAATCTACATCCTATAGATACTACCTATGTATGCGCTAAAGTTGTACCTAGATGCCCAATTAGAGATCGATGCAGTGACTTGGTCCAAGTGAAACTGACATCACTTGCTGACTGATTTGCTCAGTTATGGTCAGTGTGGTTTAGACATGGAAGAGACATTTAGGTGGAGTATCATACAGTGTCATTTTATGAGTACATCACTACGTTTGTTCTGCTGTCTCTTTGTGTTTGTTCTTGACACATCGACAATATTTTCTTTGTTATGTAAATATAATCTTTTGGTGTTGAAAAACTTATAATATTTGTCAACAATCTATTCTTCTTTAATTACAGCTGAACTGAACTAAATAGGTTATGTACATGGCGCACTCATGGAAGCCAATTCAAAAGCATCAAAACATACGATTAGAAAGAAAATTTAGACAATTTTGATGACCTCGAAATATGGAATATCGAACTGTGTGATTGCTTTGATGAATCCAAATAACAAAAAAAAAACACAGGCATATTTCAAAATAATGTAATCTTTAAACGCTAATTATCTTCCTTGAATTATAAAAAAATGGATAACCAAAAAGTAACATATAAAAATGTTCAGATTATGAAAAAGACTGACTCCGTCCTGAATACCCAAAGACCCAACTATACAACACTAGAGAAGAAACACACACAAATAAGAAAAATGCCCCTAAATTTAATCACCAAATCAAAACACAATAATGTCATAAGAATCAGTATTTAATGGAAAACGACACAGCGTCAAAATTAATACATGTATAACGAGACATAAAAAATAGAAAACATCGATTAGTTCAAACAAAAACTTAGAATACATATAAAAAAACTAAGGAACATTCAATTGTTATCCCTGAACTGAAGCTAATTAAACGGAACTCTACACATCTACAACAGAAACTATATAACAAAATTACCCAACACCGTTCATATACACACAAGTACACCTTAATGATAAAAACCAACAAATAAACATCATAAATCACAAAAGACAACATTCTGCGCGAACAAACATAGAGTAATATATTTAAGACTCAAAACAAACATGTATAATTTTAAATAATAATGATCACTATTAAATTTGTATGTAGTCTACCTAACTTAAATATATTCTCAGTTAGAATGGATCAAACTTTGCACTACTTATTACTTATAACTTTGCTAAACCCATCGAGCAATTATTTTTAAAAATTCTAATTATTACTATAGTTAAACTAAAACAAACATTAAATAATAACCATCTATAAATTTTTCAATAATTAAAATAATTTTACAATTTTTAAAATAAATTGCCAAATAAATAGATAAATTATTTTAATAATAAACAAGAAAAAATTAATTATAATTTCTGAAATAAATATTTTAAATATATTTATTTTATTTTTTCAATTGTTTACCCGCCCGTAGGGCGGGCCTATCCTAGTTACATATATAAAACCAAAGAAATTAGACAAATTAGTGGATTTCTAGTTTTGTACTAACCTTACTGATTAATTTAGAACTATGGTAAATATTAGCCGACTAAAATCTGTCACTTTCAATGCGTGCATAAAGGTGCAATATCCACTTACAAAGATCCTTTCACCTGTAATCCTTTCCAATGCGTATTAGTACTGTAGTAGTAGACTAGTAGTAGTTGTAAAAGTCAAACTAACTTAGATCATAAATTATTGTACTACAAAACGGATGCCATGACATAAACCCTCTCAAGTTTCACACGTCTCGTCCTCTTCTCTTCTTCCTCAAAACTTTGCTCACATTTGTACTTTTATTACATGTATACTCAAAGATCCCAATAAATACCTAAAATAAATATATATCATATATTAATTAAAATGTCCAGTTTAAGGTATAGTTTTAATATGTAGTTGGATATAAAGTTTTTATGTTTTGATAAATATTTTAAGTTTGCTTCTGAAATAATATTGCTTAGCACTAAGCTATCACTATTTGGTTTAAAACATGTACATTACCTGTCTTTCAAAAAAAAAAAACATGTACATTACCTAGTGAAAAGTGGTTAAAATATTTGTTAGGCGAATTTTGATTAACTATAACCAAAGTTCAAAAAGGTATATTGTTCCCATGTTTTTTCCACAAAAAAAAACTTACTTTTTTTTTGCTAAAGTTAAACTTATACTTAATACTGTCGTTCACGCTTTTATCCTAGAGTATGTTTGACATTTCGTTAATATTCTCTGAGAAACAATTAAACAGTTAAATAAAGATTTATTGTGTGTTTCATACGGTATGATATCGTATACTGTATGATATCTTTGTTGTAGAAATTAAAAGAGTGAGCAATATGATTAGATTCAGGCAACCTTAAATGAACGGAGGAGTTTTCAAATCAAAGGACGATGGCCTCACGGCCCTCACGCAACTTTGGGACAAACATACTCATATGTCACAAGCGTCACCTTTTTATCTCGTTTTCCCTTTTCTACCATTTAAAAAATATATTTAACCTCGTTTTTCTCTTAGCTTACTTGGTCCAATTTTCTTAATCTTTGTTTTGTCATATGTTAGCAAATTCTAAATGCTGGGACAACAGAAATCACACTGAAATCGCATATACAAATTATGTAAATACTAGCACTAGCTATTTTGATATTTGCTTCTTGCTTTGAACTAGTCATCTAAGTAATAAATATATATAAGAAAGATTTACACTTTAAGGCACATTTCATCTTTTATATTACACGCTGGGACACTTCTGTCTACAAGGACACTTCTGTCTACAAATCCAAATAGAAAACAAGGTAGGAGGTTGATGATATAAAAAAGAAGTAGGTGGCACAAAAAACATGTGACGAGTGATGAGCCGTAGGATGTGTAGATAAGGAGACTAATTATATTACAGGAAATCAAGTCAAAGTAACAATAATAACTGCAATGTGTCTTACATGTGTTGCTTGTCATATTATTAACCTAACAACTTTTTTCGTTAGACATGAACAAATATATATAGTACGCAACAATTTTAAAACAAAATCCACACAAAAAACATACTTCAGTTCAGTAAAAGAATATTACTATTACTAGGCATCATGTTGTCGGTCAGCACAAGCCGTGGCCATCTCCTATATAAGCTCTGTTCATCTTCTTCTCCACATAACAACCATCCCTCATCTCTTCTTCCAATCCCAAAAGATTCAATGGCTCCCTGCATCGACACTTTCAGAACATGTAAACCCCAGCTTTCTCATAAAGATGACTCTCGGTTCTGTTACATGAATCTCTTCCGACCCGTTCATTTCCCTTCACGAGCACCCATCACTAACTCCCTGGACGGAGGTGATGTCTGGCTCAAGATGCTTGAAGAAGCCAAATCCGACGTTGAGCAAGAACCCGTTTTGTCAAGCTACTATCACGCTTCCATAACATCGCATCCATCGTTAGGTTCCGCTTTGGCGAACATTCTCTCGGTAAAGCTCAGCACTTTAACCTTACCAAGCAACACCCTTTTCGAGATGTTCATCAGCGTTTTAGAAGAAAGCCCAGAGATGGTGGAGTCGGTGAAGCAAGACCTAGTAGCAGCAAAGGAAAGAGACCCAGCTTGCTTAAGCTACGTCCATTGCTTCCTAAGCTTCAAAGGCTTTCTCGCTTGTCAAGCTCATCGTATCGCTCACAAGCTCTGGTCCCAAGACAGAAAGATCCTTGCTTTACTCATCCAAAACAGAGTATCCGAAGCTTTCGCCGTCGACATCCATCCGGGAGCCAAGATCGGAAAAGGGATTCTGTTAGACCACGCAACGGCCGTGGTGATCGGAGAAACGGCGGTGGTTGGAGACAACGTTTCGATTCTCCACGGCGTGACGCTGGGAGGAACAGGGAAACAGTGCGGCGATAGGCACCCCAAGATCGGGGATGGGGTCTTGATCGGAGCAGGGACTTGTATACTAGGGAATATAACAATCGGAGAGGGAGCTAAGATTGGATCGGGGTCGGTGGTGCTTAAGGACGTGCCGCCGCGAACAACGGCGGTTGGAAACCCGGCGAGACCGATAGGTGGGAAAGAGAATCGGAGAATGGTTGATAAGGTTCCAGGTTTGAGTATGGACCAGACTTCGTATTTGACCGAGTGGTCTGATTATGTCATCTAAGCCAATTGTAGTTATTTCCGATTAATCTGATTTTATAAGTACTCTTTAACCAAAATTTTGTATAGAGCTCAACTGTTGGTGTTTAATTATACTAGATCTTTTCTCCGCGCTATGCGCGGATTATGTATTTTGAATTTATGTTTAAGGTATACATTTAAGAATATGTCTTTTTGTAAACTTATAAAAATATTTTTTTAAGTATGTGAAACTGCATAGAACTGAAAGATTATGTATTGTGTCTTTGAACCAACTTTAATTTTTGGAAAACAATATTCTAAAAATCGGATCGAAACAAAATAATTTTTCTAAAATAACCTTTATAAAATCTACTTAGACATTCAGAAAAATAGTTTATTAAAAGGTTCTTAGCTGCTGCATGCCGATTATTTGAACGCTAAAAGATGTTTATTAACGTTGTTTTGTACCTGATATCCTAAACTTTATGACATTGTCTTAGACCAAAATCTGTGTAACCAGAGGCATATGCACTTGACGATGAATGAAGTCACATACCCAGATGATTTTTAATTTTGTATAGATAATTACCTAAAGTCTTGGTTGTTTTTAAGAAATGTGCTTATGATTCATTTTTGGTACATTACTTGCTTAGATGATCTAATAAAAAGTGATATATATATATATATATATATGTATATATTTATATTAGATATTTTCATTTTTTCTAAAAATTAGTTTGTGTATAAAATATACAAAAAATATTTACCGATAAGTTTGGATCAAAACCGTTTAGTCATTCTCACTTAGAATAAAATTTTAAATTTAATATAAATATACCTAAATTCATTAATTATTGTATATGCTGCTTTTTGGGCTTATAATAAAATATATTTGAATTACACAAGTAATAACTAATATTTCATTTGTATTTCCAATAAATTTATATATATATATATTACAATGATTAAAATTAGATATTTAAATGATGTGACATACATGCAAATAATAATATTTATCACTAAGTTTATTTTTTGTTTTAAAAATAAATATTAGTCATGAATATAAATATTTTTAAATTAGTATATCTAAATTGATAAATTTTTAAAATATCATTAGAATTGGTTAATAATTTTCAAGTTACTAATAAATTAAATTTAGTATTAGAAAAATATATTTAAATTTTGTTTTTGTTTAGTTTTTTATTTTCTATAAAAATATAATATATGTTTCTTAAATTATAAAAAATAAGTAAAATAATTTATTAAAATAATAAAATTTAAATAAAATTAAATACTTACACTGGTAAATAACTAATTTATGAAAATAAAAATATTTACAACATGTTTGAGATATATGACATATGTGTAGAAATTATAATGAAAATAATAACTGTTAACATTTGAGAAATGAACATTAATCTTGGGACATGTAATTTTAACTTTGTATACTGTTGTTAAAAACCGTGTAAAGAAAATGTTACATTTTTTTTTTCAAATTTATGATTTTTTAGTTTTTTTTAATTTTTTTTTTCAAAATATTTGGATTTTCTACTTTGGTAAGATATAATTTATGTTCTTTTTGTTCCTAGTTATACAATTTTGGAAATTAAAATTTTTATGTTGAGTTTCCAGATATTAATTGTTTTATATTATTTTATTTGTTAATTTAAATTTTGTTATTGATTTTCATTTTTATTCTAAAAAATCATACTCGTAAAACCTTTGTGAAAAATAAAACTTGCAGAACTCTGAATAGCACATCTATAATAGTTGGCTTGGCCTAAATCAAATTAACAACAATTACATATTTGCTTCTTTGCTATTTGTTGCAGTCTTTCTGATTCTTTCAAACTGTTGTTCCAACACTCAGTTTCTGATTTTGATGCAACTATATGAGTGCACAAACGCTAGATGAGTATATCCATGACACAAAGGATTAGATTAACATCTATGTAACCAAAGACGAATCGTTCTCTAAACCTGTATTATCATAATGTCCTAAAGTAAGAACCTATGATAAATGATGTCTGTTTCCACAATTAGACAGTCAATCATCCTAACCAGTTGGTTCAGGTAAGCGTTTGAAAGCTGAAGCTTTTCTTTTCAAATTACTGCAGTTAGAGCTTGTGTTAAAGCAAAGGTGTGTACACACTTGTCCACTCAAGGCCTGAAAAAAGAAGTGAGACGTCACGACTTTACCATTGCAACTCCGCCTTGCATCACCGCCGAACAGGGCCATACTCCGTAGAAGGAAGATGCCCAATGAATATATGTTCAGTTGTATGTGAATAACTGAAAACTCTATGTACTCGGCAAAGCTAAAGAGTTTCAACGTTACGATAATTCATTTACACACAACTCTATGTAACATCCTAAAAGAAGATTTTTCTTATACATTGTCATTTCTACATACATTTCAGACAATTCATTAACTAAAACAGTGGTTAAAATTGATACAAAAGTGAGGTATGTTTCTTACTTTGAAGCTTTTGCTGTAGTCAAGATCGCTATAATGTGATTCGTTAAGTGGAGAGGCTTCTGTGGCGTCATAACGGTACCGGACAGCGGTCGAAGAAGATGTGAGTACAATCCTCTTCACAGTGTTTCTTGATTTCTCGCAAGAGTTCATCAAGTTCCTTGTTCCATTTATATCTCGATCGACCAACTTCTCCTGACGAAAAAAAATCAACTACTTTGATTGATATGGAAATAAAAATGAGATTAATTTCTAGCAAAAGTAAACTGCATTTGACCAGATCATTGCTGTCCACACAAAGGGTAACACGAGAGGCGATGTGGAAGACTCCATCAACACCTTTGATTGCTTCATCAAAGCTTCCCTCCACCGTTAGATCGGCTTCGAAAATCTTTAGCCTTTCTTTTGCTCCTTTCAACTCCCACAAAAACCTAACTTTCTCTTCATCTTTACAGAATAGTTAGAAACAAAAATCGTCGCAGCAATCAAAATGAGAGATCGCTAAGTACCTGAGGAGTCTCTAACAGTTGTCCTTACGGAGTGACCCAAGTCGAGAAGTGCCTTTACAACGTGAGAGGCTATACTTGTCATCATGGACAGGAACTCCACACTCTTAGGCTTTAACATGAATAAAAAAAATCAAAGGTCCAGTCATAGCAGAGGAAAATATTTAAGCCGAGAAATGATAAATAAACTAATCTTTACACTTTATGTTGAATTACTAAAGCAAAGCATCAATGTCAATTTCTAATTAATATGAAAAAGCAATTGTATTCCTACGAAAACTGGAAAACGATCAATAAGGGAGACTGAGAAAAGATTATTACCAGATTTGGGACTATCTTTTCATCTTTCTCCTCTGTCATATCCCTTCTCAGTGGAGATGAATAGTTTGACCGGGTACGACGCGAAGCCATCTTCCCCACTCGAAGAAGACACCATATCAGTGGGAAAAAGATGTCTCAGATGAATACCATGCATTTGAGATACCATTTCGCCTCAGATTTGAAGGGTGTAGAGGCGAGAACTACATCATTTTATCAAACGAAGCGCCCTAAAAGTGAGATCTTGAGATGTATCAGCCATCGGTTTCTCCAGAGATGTAGATTAGGATGTGTAACGGCTAGAGACGATCAAAATAGAATTAAATTGGGATGTGAGATAAGATCTATTGATCGTCTTTGCTGTAACCTTCGAAGAAAATAACGGGATTGAATGAGTGAGGATGGATCATAATAACTCAACAGAAACAACAATCTGCAGAAATCGGAAAAGATGAGGCGAAGTAGAAGGGTCACACGTTTGTATTTGGAATAAGAAATTTGGACTGATTTAAAATGGGCCGCAACCAAATATTATCGGCCCATATGAATTGGTCTGCTATTATTCTGCGTTGAGAAACAACGGTATGACGTGGTCATTTTGAAGATTATGATTGGACGATTTTTTTAAACGACGTGGACAGCTTCTCTGTTGAGTATATGCTGCTTTTAGTATAGTATAGATGATGATCCAAGAGTAATAATATGAACTAGATGAAAACAAAGTTTGTGAGTTAGCATATTGAAATTGGTATGTATTATTATGTTACAAAGTCATTATATCGAATAAAGACATTTGTTTAAAATTATATAATTTTGAATTAGTTTATATAAAATTTTGTATGTACACATTTATATATATTTTTTAGCCATGAACATTTTACCGGATCCTATAAAACCAAACCAAAATCGACTGAGAAATATAGTTATGGTTTGGGTCCGGGACCAAAGCAAAATACATATTTAATTTTTTCTTCGATCTACGGTCTCTGTTCAATTCCGGGTCCTACTCAAGATCCAATCATGTATCCAAAGTGTCTGAAATGTTTTGTTCATATTAGATATATTTTGGGTTTTTGAGATATGTATTCGGTATTTCAAATGTGTTTTTGATATTATGAATACTTTTTAAGTTTTGGAACAAGGTTTTCGATTATAGTTTCGAGTATCTGGTAAAATATTAAATTAAAAAATGGGTATTAGGAAATATTTTATGTACAATTCAAAAGTATAGAAAAATTAAATTTTCGAAATATTAAAAAAATTGGGTATTAGAAAATATTTTGAACCACACGATTTAAAAATGCATTTAGATCCTAGGATGGTTGTAGTTTCTTTGTGTTTGAATAAAATGACAATTGACGTGAATAAATGCTTGTGTTGGTGGTTGAAAATTTGTCCTATTTTCTAATTTATATTATTCATTTTATCTTGTGATTTTATTTGTCCATTTTCTCAAATTATAAATATATAGTGAAAATATAATTGTTACAATAAATTGTAATTCTTTCTCTCTGTATTTTAACATCCATTCTCATATATATATATATATATATATCATATTTTAACAATTATATAAAAACACATGGATATGAAATGTAGATAGAAGAATGTGGATATTTCGAAAAATACGTGAAAAAAAAGACATAGATATGGATAAATGGAAATAATGTGGAAATTATCTTATATAGATGTTATAATAGCTATCATTTCATGAATTTGTATTTTAGTGTGGACAAGTTATAATAGATTATAGTTTTTTTAAAATATGTTAATTTCATATCCATATATATTAATTAAATTTTAGTATTAATTTAGTGGACAACTTTTCTGTGGATGTATGTTTCGTAGACAAAAATGGCGTGGATATGTTCGTGGTGGATAGGTTCATGTCCATGGTGGTACGTTTCTATGTACATTTGTTTTGGATATTTGATATCTTATGATTTTAATGAGTTTTACCATTTATTTTTACTTTAAATAGATCTATGTTTTTCAACACCGTTCAAATATATCATTTTATGATAGATTTAGAGGTCTTTCGTGTATTTTTTTTTATATTTGACATGGTTTAGAATGTACAATTATAAATTTGGGACGAAATCAAGAAGATATTTATGAACACTAAGAAGTTTGGGGTCAAAAATGAAAATGTACAAAAGATGGAGGACCGGATGTGCAAATGATGTATAGTTCACCATTGTTGATCTAGATTTCAATCTTTGACCGTCGAGAGACGACAAGTCTGTTACGATGCAACGGAGACGGCAGCCATGAGTTGAGAGCACAACACAGAGGAGGAGCTGAGCACCGCCTCCACTGTTTATCCACCGCCATCTCCACCACGGCCTCCACTACCACCACTTCATATGGGAATGAGCCTTGTTCATAGTAATGTTGCGACCATCAAGCTCCTGTCCGTTCTCCCTTCAATAGCATCATTCAAAGGATTTTTCATTCTTCATAGACTTCTCATCAAGTTTTTTGGCGATTTTTGTTCATCAAAAATAATTTTTCTTTGATGGTTCATGACAAAAGATAGCAAAAAAAAGTTTGATTTTTTAAGCTTTGTCGTTTTACATTTTAAAAGTGAAAAACATAAATCAAATAAAAAAATAGATATCTAGTTTGGAAAATAACAAAGAGTTAGTTGTGGGTGTCTAATGTTGATATTACAAACACAAAGTATTCATTGGTGTAAGTAATAAGAAAAGTATCTTACGCTATAGAACAATTTCCAAGTTTTTATTACATTCTAAGTTAGTTATCACTACTGACGTAGTTTTTTATGACTAAAACCAAATCATCGTTAACTAGACGCTCTTTATCTAACTAAGTGGTCCTACAATTTTCTAAAATTTATTACTTTTCTTCTCTTTCTCTAGAGTAGACAAACATAATTTTTAAATAAAAGAGCTTCTTCTTCACGTCTCACTCTTTGATCTCTCGATCTCAGGTCATCAATACCGCAACTCCTCTTCGCCGTGTTTCCTGGTCATCCGCTGTGACTGGCGGTGAACCTCAGTCGAGCTCAGTCGCGAAACTGTCAGTTCGTCTTCTCCTTCAAAATTTTTTTTAATTGGAATTTCTATTTATTATAAGTTTTAAATCAAATAAAAACTATTAAAAATTATATAAAGATATGACAAAAGATTATTGACAAAAAATAGAATTCACAAAAAAAAAATTAAACAGGCTAAACTGGTACTATCAACATAAATGGACTCAACGTTAAACAAGTTTAAACGGATAACAGGTCTAAACGGAGTTGACATTAAACAGATTTAAACGGACAGGATCTAAACGGGCCCTGGTAGCCCATATTAACTCCCTGAATCCCAATGTCCCACGTGGCAATTCGGACCAAAATTTAACAGACGAGCTGTGGTTTTTAGAATTTAAAAGAGGACGCGGTTGTAAAGCCCAAACAGTAAACGACACGTAGTGTAATTTCGAGGATGAGGCCAAAATAGAGAGAGATGTCAGGCTCAATTTTGATATCGCCGGCGATTAGGAGGAGGAGCGTTTCCGTGGCAATGAAGGTGGCCGTCATCGGAAGCGGAAGTAGAGATTCCTCTCCTCTCACTTAATTAGTTTCCTTCCTTTTTGTGATTAGTATCCAGTTTTGTCGGATGAGCAGTATCAGGAGCAGTGTGCGCATCGACTCTGGCCAGGAATGGAGTCTCCGTCACTATCTTCGACTCCGGTCGTGGCCCCGGTGGCCGCACGTCTCAGAGAAGGTTCCTTTGCCTGCCTTGCTTGAATCTCTAGATGGTTGGTTTGTTTATTTGGTGAAAGGGTTGCAGGGAGGTTGGGGAAGATGGGAAGGAGCTGACGTTCGACCATGGAGCTCCGTTTTTCTCTGTGACCAACTCTGATGCAATGGCCCTTGTTCACGAGTGGGAGTCCAGAGGTTTTGTTTCTCAGTGGAAACAAGTTTTTGGGAGTTTCGATTGTGCCTCCAACAAGTTTCTTGGCATCATGCAACAGGTTTTGTTATCAATCTGCCTTTTGTCTCATTCATCTTTGAGTTTTGAGTTTTTTTTTTCCTTAAAAAAATAGGAAGGGGATGCCAACAACAACAACAAGTATGTGGGTGTTCCAGGCATGAACTCTATATCAAAGGCCTTGTGCAACCAGTCCGGTTCGTTTCCTAGCTTTTCTAGTCTGTGGGATTCAGCTCGCTCGCTCTTAAACATTTATATCCGTCATCGTAGGTGTTGAATCTATGTTTGGAACTGGTATTGCCAAGCTGGAGTGGTTAGAGGAAGAGATACCATGGCTGTTGACAGATTCTAAAGGACAAAACCTGGGTCGTTTTGATGGAGTGGTTGCATCTGATAAAAACATTGCTTCTCCAAGGTTTACTCAACTAACCGGACTCCCTCCTCCTCTTGGTATAACTTGAACCTACTCTCTCTCTCTCACTCCTCCTACTCTTACCGTTTATCACATTTATCTCTATTTGCTTCCTTCACACAGACTTGAATCTTGTCCCCGAGTTGGCCACTAAGCTGCAAGATATTCCTGTTTTGCCATGCTTTTCTCTTATGCTAGCTTTTAAAGAACCATTGTCTTTGGTAAGATGTCTTCCTGCTGTTCAGCGTGTTACTAATGTTGGTTGATACACCAATCCAATCTTCTAGCCAAAGTGTTTGAATTCATCTGGCTGATTTCTTCGTTTGCGTTTCTTGATTTTAGATACCAGCGAAAGGCTTATCTTTCAAGAATTCTGAGATTTTGAGCTGGGCTCACTGTGATAGCACTAAGCCAGGGCGGTCCACTGATAGGTAAGTAACAGCTGACTTCGCTAACCAAAACATAAGTGTGGAGTTAAAGTATATGAGCAGTTTAGTTGCACCCAAATTTTATAAGTTTGGTTCAGCATTCTAAAATCTTTATATACTTTTTTTTATAGTGAAAGATGGATACTGCATTCAACTCCAGGCTATGCCAGCAGTGTTATTGCCAAAACCGGCCTCCAAAAGCTATCGAGCGAAACACTTGACAAAATATCTGAAGAGATGTTCAAAGAGTTTCAGTGCTCAGGGCTTGTTAGTTCTCTCCCCTTTTTCATGAAAGCCCACAGATGGTAGGCCTGACTGACTGACTGACTCTAATTAATTTGTAACTTTTTGATATCTCTTGTTAGCTTATTAGATCTGTTGTCTATCTATCTATAAGGGGAAGTGCGTTCCCAGCCAAAAGCATAGCCGTAGAGGAGAGGTGCCTCTGGGATAGAAACAGGAACCTAGCAATCTGTGGAGATTTCTGTGTCAGTCCAAACGTCCAAGGTGCCATACTCAGTGGCTTAGCTGCAGCGTCAAAGCTTTTGCAGGCTTCCAGCTGCTTATAGGTACCCCCTACTCAGTGTACCTCAAAACAGAGTTAACTATATATATATATTTATTCTTATTATAAGTATTCTACTTGAATCATGTAATAGTTTTAATAACAGTCTTCCTCGTAAACTCTATCCGCCGATGAAGCAGACATATTATGTGATCTTCCTAAATTTCTACTTTGTTTCTTGATGAAGTGACAGCAAGCGCACGTATATTATATATATGGAAATGCCATTTGGAGTACTTGTCAATGGTTTCGAATTTTCGATTAGCAACATCTATGAAAGTAAGAAACACATAGTAACTTGGCATATTACTACCTAGGCTACTTACGAAATTGAGTGTTGTGCAAGTAATCTTCTTGTAAAGATATGGGTTTTGCCTGTGAGATAGATATGGGTAAATAAACGATGGGGGAGGTTGACGCTCTTCCTTTTTGCTAGTGTTGAGATCTCTTCAAGTGCATTGTTCCCCTCTTCTCACATCGCATCTGCTTCTCTGTTGTAATATATATTCATTCAATCAGCCCATTGAGTATGTCAAAAAACTCTTGTATTTCTCTACAAAGAGCATCCTCTGGCTCTGTTCCCTCTCTAAGGCTAGCGTCTTGCTCGTGCTTGTCTGCAAACTCCTGACTTGTGAATTCAGGTTCTCCTGTTCTCTTTTGCAAGTTTCAAGCAGTTGCTTCATCGCCATAAACTCCTCAGAGGCCTTGAAACGCATGTTATCATCATGTTCAGTTTTAAGAGTTTCTATTTGGAGCTTTTGCCTTGTCTTATCTTTTCTCGTTTTAAAGACAAAAATAGTGTCTTGAGTTGGGAATTAGGAGAGAAAAATTGCCATATTTATGGTTTATGGAAAAAATAAAATAGTAGAGTACCAAAAACCAGATGGCAAAATAGAGAAACCAAATTTCAGTTTTATAGTAAACCGGAATGAAAAGCAACTCAAATCAAATCTTGAATAGCAGACCGGAGAGCGCGGTTTGGGACAAGGTTGCGATGAGGAAGCTGGAGATTTGTCATGGGTGACGTTTCGTGACCTGTGCTAAACCATTTCTTAATAGCTTCTGCTTCGTATGTAAATCCATCCGCAGCAAAGTGTGGATCTTTCATCACCTCCTGCAAAAGCAAAACATATTATTATATCATGTCTACGAGATTGAGTGTTGTGCAAGTAATCATCTTACAAAGAAAAGAGCTTACTTGTGTGATAGGGCAGTAAAACGAGGGCGGTGGTTGACGCTCTTCCAAATGCTTTCTTGTGAGCTCTTGTACTGTTTGGAGAGCACTATCCCTCTCTTCTCGCATTGCATCTGCTTCTTGGTTGTATGCTTCTAGTAGTCCTTTGACTATCTCAAGCTCTTCTTTTTGTCTAGAAAGAGAATCCTCCGTTTCTTTCCTAACGCTCAACTCTTGGTCGTATTTGTCCTGCCAAGTTCTGACCTGCGAGGTCAGGTTCTCTTGTTCTGTCTTACAAATTTCAAACACTTGCGTCATCGCCTCCAACTCATTCCTTTCTTTATCAAGTGAAACTTCTGATTCTTTCCTGAGAATCAGCTCGTCCGTGTAGTTGCTCTCGAGCTCCTCAGCTTTCAACCGCAAGTTATTGTGTTCGTTCTCGAGAGTTTCCAGTCGAAGCCTTACCTTGGCAATGCTCTCCCTTTCTATTGCAAGCGCACATTCTGTTTCTTTCCGAAGCTTTGACTCATTTTGGTACTTTTGCTCCAAACCTTGAGCATGTAAATGCAATTTACATTTGTCTTCCTTGTAAGATTCGAGTAGCCGTTTCATTAAATCTCGTTCTCCTTCATTTCTAGCAAGTGCATCTTCTGCTTCCTTCCTAAGCGTGACTTGTTCATTGTAACTGCTCTCCAGCTCTACAGCCTGTAAATCAAGCGAGATAATCACGGCCGCACAAAATGCGCATTTGGATGGAGGTAATGGTGGTATAAAGTGTTACCCGTGAATTTTGCAGTAGCTGCTTGAAATTTTCATCACAAAATTTAAAGTCAGCTAGAACTCCAACAAAGGACAGAAAACAATTCATAGAATCCGTGTTCCTCTCAGGTGGGAAGATGGGATTCATGAGCACCTAACAAGTAATGTACAAAAAGTCTTAAATATGATTTTCTTCTTTAAGTTGCTCAGTTAATTGGCAGATTTAAAGAGGCAAATTAAGTTAACCTGAATAATACTTTGGCGAGTAGTTTTGGAGAGCATCCTATTCTTGAAAATTTCAGCCAAGAGACGCACGGTCTTGATAAATCTCCAACAGTCAGATTCGTCAACGTAAACAAGTGGTGCATGCCTATCAGTTTCAGGAGATGAGTGTTCAAGTTCCATTCGGCATTTACACAAGAAGAGCCTCTCGAAAGTGGTAATCTCGCCGTGACAGTCAGCTGATGGGAAAGGGGGAAGAGATTGAAAAAGATGGACTGATAGACGAGCGAATAAGACATTGGCAGTACTGTCCACCATCGCCATATCTAAAATGAAACACACTAGAGACTGTACACATATCATATGTACTAAAGCATTAGATATTTAGATACAAAAGAAACAAAAAAAACTCTGGAATTATATGTTGCATGGAGATGTACAAATATATATATAAAAAAAGGCCACGCACCTTGATAACGAAAGCAGAGGGGGACGCTCTTATAATGGTCTGGACGATCTCATCCTTTATCTTGTCAAAGTTCCGTTCAGTCAACCAGTTGAGCAAACTAGATCCAACCGTTAAGTATATTATTATTATATCTAGAGATTTTACCCACAAAGGAAGCAGAAGAATGAAATGGAAAGGTGAGGCAGTGTAATTACCTCCTTGCTTTTTCTATAACTCGTTTCTCCTCGTTGGAATTCCCTACAACTCCATACGAAGTCTGAGAGTTCATCTTCGACATACAATCAAATGCAGATAAAGTTTTAGAATCGATGAAAAGAAATAAGAAGAAAAAGGATGATGTGATCAGTAACGAGAACTAATTACATGGGCCAAACTCCTGCGAGCTTCCATATGCATAAAAGATGCTAAACTTAGTTCTTCTTCTTCTGAAACTCTTGTTGACTTCACAGTTCACACTCTCCTTTGAACTTCCCGAGCCTCTTCTTGAGAAGGTAAAACAAAATTAAACTCATAAGAGCAACGTCGTTTGAACTTCATCATCGTAGTCTGCACCTACGAAGGAATGACGTGTCTATTTTCTTCATTTACCTCGGCCCAAAATAAGGAGGTTAGGCCTATTATTATTGGGTTCTTTAAATAAGATAACTATGATGATGTAAATGTAAGAACTACCACACAAATGTAAGGCAAACGGCACACTAAAGAATATATCTACGAAGATATGTGTATTACTAGTATTTTTTTTAAGTGAACTTACAAGTATGAACTTCAACAAGATCAAGACACCTTTGACTTGTTGCTCTAGCCTCATACGTCCTAAGGTCGAATACAAAACCTCTAGAATCTCTCCCCTTAGCCCTTAGTGCTTTCACTCGTTTACAAGCTTATGAAACCCACTCCTATGCTAAGAATACAATTTTGGTGACAACCCTAATACATAGGTAGTATAGACTATATATACACAATAATCAAGTCGGCTAACCTAGCATATCTACCCAATATTTACTACCTACCCAAATATAGTAAGTTCCCTAAAACTCATAGAAAATCTTTAAGGAACTTTCCATCGTGAGATATCCCTTCTCCAAGGTGAATCTCTTCATGCTTGCCCTCCAAAATGTCTTTGCATTAACTCTAACTTGGCCAGCACTCCTTTCTTCAAGTCTCGATCTCCACTTGATCTTGTTCATCCGCATGTACACTCATTGTCGTAGACTATGCTCCATTCGTTGTTGTACTTGCGTCTGTATCAGAACGTCCACCTGATCTTTGCATCTTCAGAAGAGATTGTCCTCCGTTTAACTGCTTCGAGAGACGACAACTCTAACGCCACGCGACAAACAGTGGTGGACACATCACAAAATTTAAATGTTGTCAACAATTGGGCTTTAGCTCAGAATGAAAATCATTTGAAGAAAAAATCAGTAATAAAGCAGCATATTATGGAATCGAACCCTAGCTAGGTGGATCTGAAGAGAAGAATGTTAACCAAATGTACAAAATTTCATATCTTTATATATAAAATAGGCTTTGTTTCTCTCCCAGGGTGTCCACCTCAGCTGCCAGCTAGGAAATTCGAGCAAGGAGATGGCGCCACGTGTCCAGGTAAGTGATGTTCTGCGTTTCATTAACTCTCGGCGTGATGGGCTTCGATCTGATTAATAACTTCACTATTGATGGGCTTTGCTACATTACTTAAAACTGATTGAAATCAGTTTGTTAGGCCTAACATAATTTGATCTTTGGGCTTTGTCTGTAGGTTAATACGGTAGTCGTCTTCTTCTCCAAAAATGTCGACGAGGAACGAAGGGCAGAGCCGCCGCAGTCACATATGCAGTTCAGGCTACGGCCAAGGAAGATTCGTATATTACTATGAACCCCAGTCAAGTTCAGTTGGATGGCATTGTATTTGTCTGTTGGATTTGATTTCTTAAACTCTTGATTGAATTTCTGAACCGTTATGGAAGTTTTATGGAAGTCGGTTGGATTCTTGCATCCGCATTGACGATCACATTAACACCAAATTCCCACTACTCACACGATCTATCATTCAATGAATCCCCTCATTGAATCCTTCGCTTGAATCCTCCACTATAAATATGTTAGTTTCCTATCCAATCTCTCATCACTTCATTCTTTCTCAATCACTTTCTTTTTTACTTTTCCAGTGACTGTGATAGTAACCTCTGCGCTATTACTTGCCGATTGGAGGCCGATCGTTTTAGCTCCACCAGCGAAGTGCGTCTCCTCAGATTCTAGGAGGTTCTTCCTCTCTTTTTGATCATCTCTCTACAAGCTATATGATTGTCCATTGTAGTCAGTTTCTTTGAACTTTGATCTTCAATTGTGATATTACTTGACCTTTCTGAACGATCTTTGTGGATTCCTATTGTAATTTTGATCTCAGCTTAATTCTGAGAAGAGCCCATTTCAACAGACATATGCTGCTCAGGTAAGTTCATATCTCTTTTAGATGTTATGTATGTTGAAAGAAAGTATATCTTACATTTAGTGTATATCTCTCCTCACTCATTGTTTCTGATTGTTTTAGTTAGGGAACGCATGAAAATCCAAGGTTCTGTCTATGCCCACCGTCTGATAATCTCTACAAGGAAGGTTCAATGTGCTCGGTGAGTGGGTTTGACGTTACCGGAGCAACCACAACTTCAAGCTCTCTGATTCTACAACGTCCATAAGCGTCTCAAATTGATCCAATAAATAAGGCGATGTTCTGGTTCCATAATCGTGACCTAGCTCTGCAAACACCAACACCTACCTCCCTTATTTAACTCTCAACCAGGTAAGCTCAAAGTTTTCCATTCTTAGTGATCTGTTTCCAGAGCTTTAACTGATATATAATTCCATGCTGAATCTGTACCAATTATGATGAGGTCTCTGGACCAAATTATATTCCTGAATGCTTGAGCTTACATCTCAAAACTCTTCAACGGATATGCTATTTAGAATTACATGAGGGAAAGAAGTTGCGGTTTACACTCTGTAAAACGCTTTCGGTTAATGAACACTACATTGTCTCTACATTCAGCTGGCGAAGAGATGATGATGACGAGAAGTTAAAAACTTGACTTTTGGGAACTAAGAAAAATGCATTCTAGATTTGAAATTTTAAGATGAGCTGAGATTCTTATACGAATCTGAAATTTCATTATAATGTATTAGACTTTTTCCCGTCTTATTATTTTTGATTCATAAAATGGTGGAACGACATAATAATTCTGGGATTAAGAAATTTTAGTAATCAGATTTTTTTTATATGATAATATTTTTAAACCACATTTTACAAGATTTCAACAAGAAAAACCACGGAAAGAAACAATAAAACTATGTGAGTTTGTTTTTCAAACCGAAAGGTTGTGTTTGACAGGTGACAGAAGAAAACAATATAAATCTTGCTTGAATTGCATCTTTAAGAGTCCCATCATTATGTTAACCAAGCCTCCCTATCTTCTGCAAACCGATTCAAAGCCTTTGGTGTTACAGCTTCCAGGAAACCAACATTTACATTCAGTTTATACAATCAAATCTCTTACTTAGCTACACTAAACTCTGAAGAAGAAATTTAATATGTCCCAAAGAGTTGGTCATAAGATTTCTCCTCTTGACGTACATCTTATACATTTTTGAATGTTTATTATTTAGTAAATGTTTCGTTCAATTTATTTTAAAAATTTTATTTGCAAGTGAAACACCAAAGAATAACGATACTTCCATCTACCGTTTACTTTGAAACAAAAATAAAACTTTTAGTATTTAAATATAAGTCTCCTGAGTGTTTGAGCTTATAGTACTTGGATATTTAAATTGTTTTTCTTGCTGGTCTTCAAATTTTTAAGAAATTATATAGTTGAAGTTTCCTCGCACTACAAGGATGAAAATAACATTTAAATCGCACAAGTCAAACATAGTTGATAATACTACACAATTTCAATAAAATATTTCCTTCAGCGAACTATCTCATTGTTTGTTTCCTTAGTAGTTCGGTTGATCATTTTAATTGATAATATTACACAATTTCAATTAAAAATACCAAGTGTTTCAAAAAAAAAGGTCACTCATGGTGATCATTTTTTTTGTCAACAATTCATGGCGATCTTAATCATAAAAATACCGAAGTCTTATTTATTTCGAGAAAGATATGGAGGCTTCGAAGGTCCTTAATAAAGTTGTAAATAAACCTTCTGTCCTTTATCCGCCGGGAACAAAAAAAACTCATTCTGTGGAAAGCAAATAAGACTATGAAATTCAACCAGTTACTTAATATCTTCAATCATTTAGCTACAACATATGTTAGGTGTTAGCGTACATAACTAATAAAATATAATATTAGTATATTAAAAACAAAATCCACTCATCAACCAATTGTTATTTGATAATATGAACAATACAACTTCAGGTTATTAAACAACATATCTCAACTTCAAAGAGCTACTTTCCCCATCACATAATCTCATTAGTCCATAGTTAGTGCCACCATCATGGGAGAATTATCAAAAATCAAAGTCACGATAAAAATAAACAAATTAACTAATATCCCGCCCGTAGGGCGGGCCGATCCTAGTTTATTATAGAAAAAACAGATAAAACTAAATTTTAACATGTGTCAGCTGACTCATTAATACTCGACGTGGGTTTGCCTCTAGCGACATAGATTATCAACTTGTATTTTATCTATAGGTTTTGTCTAGTTAAAAAATCTAAGCCTTGCGAGAATATAACTGACTTGGGTGTGGGGGTGGGGGAAGGGGAGATTGTGTTGTATTCTCTCTGGTGGATTTAAGGGCTTAGTGACATGTTAAAAGTCCTTCTAACTGCATTATCTTTTTGTTTTTGCCATTCCTCTTTTGCTATTGGATTGATCTCCTAAATTTTTTTAGGATCATATTACTAGTAACCGTAATTGTCAGTTAGCTTAAATATGTCTTGGTTGGAAATGGCTTAAGAAGTCCAAATGACAAATGTCATACCATTAACATTTGAGTTGGTTTTACAAAAGTAAAACATAGTTGAGTAATTATAGTAGTATTATATTTTTTTTCTTGAAATCTTTTTAGAGGTTCTGACTTCTGACCAATAATGTTACTCTTATAGTTTAAAAAAGAGAAGAGTAAATAAAATGTACACAATTGGGGCCTCTTATTAGTATTGGGCCTTTAAAAGCTGGGAGGGAGAGATAGAAAGAAAGAAAGATAGAGAGAAGAAGAGAGGCAGAGAATAGGAGTCTGTTAAAATGGCGAGAGCAGCTTGTAGCAGCGTCGTCACGGCTCTGTCTTTGCTACCGTGCAAGTCTCACCATCTCTTGAGAAACCAGTTCAGCTTCTCCGGAAAATCAAACAAGTTCGTGGGAGTTTTGACTCTGGAGAAGCGATGCTTTTCTTCCACAGTAAGCATGAGCCTCAAAGCCGGAATCGTTGGCCTTCCAAATGTCGGGAAGTCCACTCTCTTTAACGCCGTCGTAAGTCATTTTTTCTTTTGGTTATGAGCTTCTTCTTTATCTCTCTGAGGCATTTCGTCGAACACCTTGCGTTTGTGAAAAAATGTCTTTTTTTTCAATAAAGGTTGAGAATGGAAAGGCGCAAGCAGCTAATTTCCCCTTCTGCACCATTGAGCCGAATGTTGGTATAGTGGCAGTTCCTGATTCTCGTCTTCAAGTGCTCTCTAAGCTCAGCAACTCTCAGAAAGTGGTCCCTGCTTCCATTGAGTTCGTGGACATTGCTGGTCTTGTCAAGGGTGCCAGTCAAGGCGAGGTGTGGTCATTATTCTCTTGTATCTGATCTGATTACAACAAGTCACTCACAAGCTTGAAGATTGATTGATTGGTTTTGTATGTAGGGATTAGGGAACAAGTTCTTGTCTCACATCCGTGAAGTGGATTCCATCCTCCAGGTGGTCCGCTGTTTTGAGGACAACGACATTGTTCATGTCAATGGCAAAGTTGATCCCACCTCTGACATTGATGTCATCAATCTCGAGCTTATCTTCTGCGACTTGGACCAGATTGGTAAAAGACTCGACAGACTTAACAAAGGCAAGCCTAAGGATTCCCAGTCCAAAGTCAAGGAGGAAGCCGAAAAATCTGCTCTGCAAAGAATTCAGGAAGCCTTCTGGACGGGAAACCTGCACGCTCTGTTGCGTTAAATGACATCGAGAAGGACTCTGTCAAGCATCTCTGCTTGCTTACCATGAAGCCTATGATCTATGTCGCTAATGTTGCTGAAACCGATCTTGCCGACCCTGACAAGAATACTTTTCTTGAACAAGTTAAGGCTCTTTCTTCGGATTTGCAGTCTGGTCATGTCGTTGTTTCTGCTCAGGTCAGGAATCATACATCTTTCCTATGCGCTGAGGGCAAGATTTTACTTGAACAAATCTTCCTTACTCTCATTGAAAGCAGGTTGAGTCTGAGTTAACCGAGCTTCCTCTTGAGGAGCGGACAGAATATTTGAACTCGCTAGGTGTCAGCGAGAGTGGCCTTGGGAACCTTATCAGGGCCACATACAGTCTGCTCGGTTTGCAGACCTACTTCACTTCTGGTGAAAAGGTGAGATATGTTCACATACACAGTATTAGTTTGAAACATTGCCTCTAAAATATCCATTCTCCTATGGCAGGAAACAAGAGCATGGACGATACACGCAGGTTAGTTGGGTTCTCAACATGCATTGTTTTCTGGGGATGCGGAAGTAATTTGGTACAAAACATTTGTTGATACAGGCATGACTGCACCACAAGCTGCTGGTGTCATTCACTCTGACTTTGAGAAGGGTTTTATTAGAGCTGAGACTGTAAGCATTTTTTATTTCCTCTTACTGATTGATTCTCTTGTACAGTTGTAGCCGGACATCATTTCAATTGTCACTTGTTCTTGTTTTTGTTTTCAGGTTGCATATGAAGATTTTGTCTCTGCTGGCTCTCTTGCCGCAGCAAGAGATAAAGGACTTGTGAGTTTCTTCCCCCTATCCTTAAAATTGAGCTCAATATGTATCATATGAGATTCTCTTCGCCTACTCGGGAGTTTTCTTGAGAATTATTTGTTTTTTTCTTTTGGTGCAGTTGAGATCAGAGGGTAAAGAGTACATTGTTAAAGAAGGAGATGTGATGCTTTTCCGCTTCAACGTATAACAGAACCCTGAGATCTCAGTCGCTTTGTTCACAGTTTGTGTTTCTGCACCTCCTCTTTTATAGCATCGAAGGTTTCATTGCTCTTGGTTTCAGTGGATATTTTTCTTTCATTTTTACACTCGGAGAAAGTAATTTGTTATGAAGACAGAAGATGAGAGATGTTTCTGGAAATTTTATGCAATATTCATGTGAATTGACACAAATCATATCCCCTTTATTATATGAATCTCTTATTTAGGTTCTTTTTCGGGGGTATTTTTGCTGATATATTTTTGACAGAAACATATGGATGAAATTGTGTTAACTGCCTTTTTTTCGGCCTGACAAAAACTACACAAAACGAGTAAAACAAAGTATGAATGCATAAGAATGTAATCATAATACAAGCATTAAACATAATAGAGAAGACTCGGTATGGAATCAGAAACCATGAGAATTTTCTTAGAAGACGGGCCAAAATGTGATATCAAGAGTAGCAAGTGAGACAAGAGT
This sequence comes from Brassica napus, assembly GCF_020379485.1. Taxonomy (NCBI): domain Eukaryota; kingdom Viridiplantae; phylum Streptophyta; class Magnoliopsida; order Brassicales; family Brassicaceae; genus Brassica; species Brassica napus. The sequence continues at coordinate 29,952 of NW_026015992.1, read as the reverse complement.
AGCAAGTGAGACAAGAGAGGTGCTGCTGCTGCTTATAGCTTGTCCCGAAATCAGATATCAAGAGTACGAATGTTGAGGAAGATGAAGATCGATGAAGAAAGAAAGAGGGAGAGAAAAGTTTGTTATGAAATTGTAACTTCCCGTTTGCTCACGATTGATGGGTTATCCACGTCCGTTCTCTTGGTCTGATGGGTCATTTATGCCCGTTCTTTTGATCTGTGGACCTCATCCGTTTGTTCCAACGGTCGGTGTATTAATTTCTAAAGATCCGAAAGTCTTCTTTTTCTTTTACTGATCCTGCAATCAATAACTATCCGACGCAATCACCATCCAACTTTTTTCCGTGCTTTGACCTCACTCACACGATATTGCAAATCACTTTCCAATAGGTCACTCATTCTTTCACTACTGCAACCCAAGCACGCTTAATTTTGAAGTTCTAAACGGATGTATGAACGAAAAGATAAATCAACTTTAATGACATAAGTAACCAAATTAATTCTCCTTTTTCATATATCACAACTTGGGATGTTACATAAATATTCATCTCAACATTAACTGTAACTATATAGTAAAGTCAGCTTTATATAAAAGTGTTAATCTAGTTAACTTAAGCTTAACCACCATCTAACCACACTAACGTATACACTGAGTTAACAACACATGAATTACACGTGATACCAAAATAGTAAACAAACAACAACAAAAAAAAGGCAAAAGAGAGGTCAAACGTGAGAGATGTCAATCCAAGTCCCACATTGGATAGTTAGACAAAGAGTGTCTAATATATAAAGAGATGTCTAATTCTAATAGTACGAGGTCTTTTGGGAAGGAAACCAAAAGTAAATCCATGCGGGCTAGCCTCTAAGGTCCAAAGTGAACAATATCGTACTAATAAGATAAGATAGAGTTGGACACGGGATTTCGCAATCCCAACAATTGGTATCAGGGCCAGGTTGACAAGAAATCTGCAAGAAAACCAAAATACCTTTCGAGTAGGAACGAGACCCTTCAAGGTGGAAAGAGAGGTTCGGCAGAGATTAGTCAGAAGATCCTGGAATTGTGGGAAGAGCATCCTCAAAGCAACTCAAAGTAACCTTGCGACTAAGGGTGTCGAATGTCGAAGATGCGACAAGGCACCGAGATGATTCGCTAGAGGAAAAGGGCACAAGGTGTGTGGTCCTTAGCTTGAGGGGGAGAATGAGAGATGTCAATCCAAGTCTCACATTGGATAATTAGACAAGGAGTGTCTAATATATAAAGAGATGTCCAACTCTAATAGTACGAAGCCTTTTGGGAAGGAAACCAAAAATAAATTCATGCGGACCAGCCTCTAAGGCCCAAAGTGGACAATATCGTACTAATAAGATAAGATAATGTTGGACACGGGATTTCGCAATCCCAACAAAACGTGACCAAGAGTAGCAAGTGAGACAAGAGAGGTGCTGCTGCTGCTTATAGCTTGTCCCGAAAACAGATATCAAGAGTACAAATGTTGAGGAAGATGAAAATCGATGAAGAAGGAAAGAGGGAGAGAAAAGTTTGTTATGAAATTGTAACTTCCCGTCTGCTCACTGTTAATGGGGTAATTCACGCTCGTTCTCTTGGTCTGATGGGTCATCCACGCCCATTCTTTTGGTCTGTGGACCTTATCCGTTTGTTCCAACGGTCGGTGCTTAATTTTCAAAGATCCGAAAGTCTTGTTTTACTGACCCTGCAATCACCACCCGACGCAATCACCATCCAATTTTTTTCCGTGCTTTGGCCTCACTTACACGATATCACAAATCACGTCCTGATATGTCACATATTCTTTCACTACTCTAGTCCAAACACGCTTAACTATGAAGTTCTAAACGGGTGTATAAACGAAAAGATAAACCAGCTTTGGTGACATAGGTAGCCAAATCAATTCTCTTAAACTTTTCATATATCACAACTTGGGATGTTACATAAATATTCATCTCAACATTAACTGTAACTATATAGTAAAGTCAGCTTTATAAAAAAGTGTTAATCTACCTAACTTAAGCTTAACCACCATCTAACCACACTAACGTATACACTGAGTTAACAACACATGAATTACATGTGATACACTCCCTCAAGCCTTCAATCCGGTTCAGGTGGAGGAGTTTAAAGGTTTGACATAGACATCCTGTCAAGAAGAGAGTGAAATGGTCCAGAATGAAGTGGCTGACTTTAAGGAAATTTTCTCGTAAAAGACTTACAAAACCAGAAAAAATTTAAAGAGATTATATCAGTAAAAATGCATACTGATTTTTTTTGTTTGGTCATAAAAAGTTAGTTGTAATTTCACTAGCATTTTAAGTCATTTTAGACAATTTTCCCTTAACTCATTTATATTAAAAATTGATAAGAATAAAATTTGACTAATGCAAGACATGTTTAAAAATGCCATTACTCCTGTTTCATTTTTAATTTTTTAAAAATAAAGAAGAATTTCATGTTTACCACTTTCAATTGGTACAATTCATGTTTACCACCACTAAAGAGACATTTTCAAAAATACCTTATTAAAAGATTCTTATACCTTTATTCTATATATATAATAAATAATTATTTAAATAAATATTTTTTATGTTTTTGAATTTATACTTTTTCAAATTCGAACTTTTTTTATAAATGTTTTTTTAAAATTCTTTTATGAATATTTTTTCAAATTCTTTTTTTTAATAGAAAATTATTTTTGAAACTATTTTTTAAAATTTTTAATTTTTTTGAATTTTTAAGTATTATTTATATATTTATTAGAACCTAAATTTTATAATCCAAAACCCTACCATATCCTTCAATTCTAAACCATAAGTCTAGATTAGTTAACGTTAGAGTTATAAATTTTATCCTTAATTACAAGTGAATGTAAAAGTGGTTAATGTAAACATGAAAAATGGTACTATGAATGTAATATTTTTGGCAATTTCACAAAAAAAAAAATATATGAATAATTTCAATTTGATTATTATATAGTTATATTTATGTAAAATTTTACTTAGAATATTAAAAACACGAATAAAAATTTAAATGAACGTATGTTATTCGATAAAAAAAATTATAAATAAACGCAATGCATATTAAACTTAAGATGGTCACTTTATTAAAAAAATGTGTTTTGAAATTGTTGATCAAAATCAAATTTTCTTTTAATAAAATAACTAGATTTTTATCCGCGCAACCGCGCGGTTGTTTGTTTTCATTTTTCTACTCACAAATTATTGTTTTAGAACATCATCATATACTTAAATGTTTATATAACTATTTCAAATACAATAATTTTATAATTTATATGTTATAATTAATTAATTGTTTAAAACTGTATGTATTTGTCACTTCTTATGATATATTTATCTTATTGTAATTGCATTTAATTATTAAGCAATTAATACATTCATGAGAAAAAATATTTGAAAATTATTTTGTATTTAATTTATGCTAATTCTGAGTCGTCTTTCAAAGTTGTATTTCTTTTTACTAATTTTTTAAGCTTATTTATTTTAGATAATATATTATTGTATATACAAAAGTCTAAGATATGTCAATTTTTAGACATGTATTATATAGTTTTCTAATTTTAAGCCGCTCTATCATCATATTATATTTTAAAATAAATAGTTTATATTTATGAAAGTAAATTTTATAAATTTATCAGTTGAATATACTATTATCATATTTATTTTTCATTTTATCAACGATAACTTAAAATATATTTATTTTATCAGTTGAATACATTAAGTTATTGTTAAAATATTTTTACATAGATTTATTAGAATTTTTAAAATATAATATATATAAATATATATTATATTTAAAATGAAAATATATTATGATTAAATTAGTTACAAAGATTTCATATTATTAATTTTAAAGAAATACATGTTAATTTTTATACATGTATTATATTGTTTGCTAATGTTAACCCATCTTTCCCACATATTATATTTTATTTTTGAACATAAATATTTATACTTACGAAAATAAAATATATAAATTTAATATAATTTTATTATATGTAGCTTAATATAATAATTTATTTTAATATGATTGATTATGATTATATAATAGATAAAATATTCTAAAGTTTTTTATTCTCCATTTTATAAACGATAATTGAATATATTTATGTATAATAATATTTCAAACTAATTTTGAAATTAGTGAAAATATTTAAATGTAATTTCAAAAATGAAGATCTTGTAAAAATCGTTTAAAACAGATTTGTTAGAGTTTTAAAATAAATATATATATATATTTAAAATAAAAAGATATCAAAAGATATTATGATTAAAGTATTTTAAAGATTTTATGTATTATTAGTCTTAATAAAATATATTTGATAAGATTTCTAAGTGATGGTCCAAATTAAAAAAAAAATCACAAATAAAAGAAATTATAACTTCTATTTTAATATATAAGATATTTATTTTGTCCGTAATATTAACGTATGTTTTTTTTTCTTTTTTGGTCAAAAAATATTAACCTATGTCTAATTGTGTGTGATATACGGTTCATGTAAATAGTAATCAAATTTCAAATAAGTAGAAAGTACAAACCTTTTTCATTCATCATGTTGAGAAATCTCAGAGGTAGATTTCATCCCTTCTGGAGCAACGCCACCACCAAGGTGCGATACTCCACTTGTTCAGCGGATGATTCACACGAACAATCCTCCTATGTTCCTCTCACTGATCACCCGAACTTACCCGAATCTCCTAACGTCTCCGTCTCTCGAGACACCAGAGATTACATCTCCGCGATCCTTACCTGCAAAAACGTGTCAGAGGTTGGGAAAATCCACGCGCGAGCAATCGTCAATGGCTTCTTACAAGACCTTACCGTCGCAAATAAGCTCCTTTACATATACTCTCAATTCAGAGCCATAGCTGATGCAGAGACTCTGTTCGATGAAATGAGCGTTAAGGATCCCGTCTCCTGGAGCGTGATGGTTGGTGGGTTTGCGAAAACTAACGATTTCGTCAACAGTTTGCGAGTTTTCAGGGAGATTCTTCGATCAAGTTTGAATCTTGATAACTACACGTTGCCTATAATGATTAGGGTTTGCAGAGAGAAGAGAGATGTTGTGGTAGGTAGATTGATTCATAAAGTAGCGTTGAAGTCTGGCATGGATTTGGACTGTTATGTTTGTGCTGCGCTTGTTGATATGTACGCGAAATGTGGAGAGATTGATGATGCATGTAAGCTGTTCGATGAAATGCCTAAGAGAGACCTTGTGACTTGGACCGTGATGATTGGTGCGTGTGCTGATTCAGGGAAGCCTGATGAATCGTGGGTTTTGTTCGAAAGGATGAGGAATGAAGGGATTGTCCCTGATAGAGCTGCTGTTGTCACCATCGTTAACGCGTGTGCTAAGCTTGGAGCTTTGCACAAGGCGGTGATACTTCATGATTACATCCGCTTGATGAATTTTCCTGTTGGTGTGGTTCTTGGAACAGCTTTGATTGATATGCATGCGAAATGTGGGAACCTTGATGCTGCGAGAGAGATGTTTGATTCGATGAAGGACAGAAATGTTATCTCGTGGAGTGCGATGATTGCAGCGTACGGGTATCACGGGAAAGCAACTAAGGCTCTTGAGCTTTTTGATGTGATGGTTGGAGATGGAAGGTTACCTCCTAACGAGATCACTTTTATTTCTCTGCTTAATGCTTGCAGCCACGCAGGGTTTGTCAAAGAGGGTCTCGAGATTTTTGATTTGATGACAAAGTACGGCGTTAGGCCAAACGTGAAACACTATACTTGTATGATCGATCTCTTGGGTCGAGCTGGTAGGCTCACTGAGGCTAGTGAGATGATTGAAACCATGTCTATTCAAAAAGATGAAACTTTATGGGGTTCCTTTCTCGGAGCTTGCAGGATCCATAAGAATGTAGAAATGGCAGAGAAGGCTGCTATGTTCTTGCTTGAGCTACAGCCACAAAACCCAGGTCACTACATTTTACTCTCTAACATTTATGCAAACGACGGTAAGTGGGAGGAGGTTGCTAAAGTTAGGAACTTGATGAACCAACGAGGTTTAAAGAAAGTCCCCGGTTATACTTGGATTGAAGCTAATAACAGAACACATAGGTTCAAGGTTGGGGACAGGACTCATCCTAAGTCTAAAGAGATATATGATGCTCTCAGGGACTTGACTGAGAAGCTTGAAGAGGCGGGTTTTGTCCCTGATACAAACTTTGTGTTGCATGATGTCGATGAAGAGGTTAAAGTCGGGATGTTATCTTTACATAGCGAAAAGCTAGCGTTAGCGTTTGGTTTGATTGCGACTCCTGAAGGTAGTCTCTTAAGAATCACGAAGAATCTCAGGGTATGTGGTGACTGCCATAGCTTTTTCAAGTTTGCATCATTGGTTACAAAGCGAGAGATTATTGTAAGAGATGCAAATCGGTTTCATTGCTTCAAAGAAGGTTCTTTCTCATGTGGAGACTATTGGTAACTTCAACTTGGTCCTTCTTGTAACAAGGTTAGTTAAATCTAGACACCATGGTTAAATCCAGATGAAATTCTATTTGATATATCTCGAATATTATCTACTACTTTTTTACCACTACAAATTTTACCAGAGTTATCTACTACTTTTTACATGTCATTGCTGTTTTGACAACCCTCAAAACTATTGGCCAGAAGGTTTTTTTTTTCCTTCTGAATTCATATTAGAGATAGAGAACCACACATAGTTTATCATACAGCAAACATACCAAAAACCAACACTATCAAACTTCACCACTCAGGCTCACAATTAAATATGAACGCCTATAAAAACCCAGTTCTTTCTCAAACACCATCACCACCGGAGGATAGATCAGAGGGTCCTGCTTTCATTAACAAATAACTCAAAAAGCCACGCCGGATGACCGTTAGCACATAGGAATGGTATCTTCCTTGTCTTGTTACAAGCCGCCCCTCTATTTTCTTCCACCGAAACCCACATCAGCTGATAATCCTTCATTAAAGACAATACTCTGTTCAACTCATCAGCCTGATATCTAAGAGTCTGCCATTGATGTGGCTTCTTAACCGCCAAGAACAGTTCTTTGAAATCATATGCAAAGATAATCCTATTGAAATATAGGTTTGTCGCCCATAAAAATGTAGTAAATATCGCATAGTCAAGGGTCACTATGTTAGAGAAAGCTCTTCGACTATGAATTACCACCATTCCTCTCTAATTTTACATTTTTTTTATTTATTTATTTACAAAGCGATCTGTAAATAAATAAAAAAATTGTAAAATGAAAATCAAACTGAAATAAATAGCTGTAGAATTTTACACCAATGAATGCTTCAAATATTATTTATGCGTTACTATTGCTTTTATTCATCAATATAAGCACTAATACCATCAATAGCGTCCATGCATCTCACAAAATTTTCAAGAAATTGCAATCTAAGTCAACGTTCTTGGAAGTAGTGAGCTATCTTCACAGAACCCGCTTTTACTTTCAACCTCCCCGACATTGGATCAACGGTACGTACATTGTCACAACTTATTTGTAGTTCATATTTATTTGGTCGTCATACTATTTTCAGAATTATTGACTAGAAGTCTAAAGACCCTGTATATTATAGTAGAAATCAAAAGAGTTTATTCTGTTAAGCTCAATTTCTTAAAGATATACTCCATTTTACCAGAATACACACGTTGAAGATATTGTTTCTAGGAGAAAAAATGTGATAATGTATGTGGTTGTAATTTTTTTCTTATCATGGTTTTTATTCCATTGAATTTTTCCTTGACAAAGATTTAACGATGTAGCAGAAAACACATAAACTCTAGACACCCAAAGGAGATATTATAATTTCAAAGATAAAAATCTATCACCGTTTTGGAGTCTATGAGATCAAGAGAATCAAAGAAAATGGTCAAGTCGTAGGAAGATTCATGAACCGCATAAGAATAGAGATGTATGTGTCTTACATGTTCATTCAAGTGACAACTTATCAATTTAACAAGGCGTTACACACTGCCACATCCAAAAAGTCAGTTCATCTTATCAGATTATATCGCCTCAAAGGTCTCAACCTATACATGAGAGGAAATCATTTCGCGCTGTACTTTTTTCCCCTAAACCATAATTTTTTCCATTGAAATTTTTGATAAAATTTTTAATGAGGCAACATCTACGACATTTAAAAGCATTTTAGTATAATGAACATCAAAAGGAACTGTTATGAATATTGTGTGATTTTCCTTATAGAACGTATTAGATTTACTTGATTATCAAGTTTATTTTTTCTCCAAGTTATACTTAGTTCTAAAGCTATTGTAATCCTATATAAATGATCCATTATTCATGGAATAAGATATACCGAATTTTTTATTGGTTGCTGATTCTTTAGCTAGGAATACTCGATCTTTCACAAATCTTTTTATTTTATTGGTTGTTCTATTCCGGTCTGGTTACCGAGACCACTTCATGTTTAGAATAGCCGTTTGTTGCAAAAACAAAAAAAAAGAAAATACACCGAATCATTTTCTCTTTTTTACTTATAACACTTTCTCATCTTTTAGCTTCTTCTTTTTTGACTATTCATTATTTTATTGGCTTTTAGAGAAATCCATGTAAAAGTGAACCTATCAAGTGCTCTAAAATACTTCGAGGTGTCTCGCTAAAAAGTGAGGAAACTATAGTTATTAGTTAACACCGTAAAATGAGTTCTCCTCACGATCTGACGGTCCGTAAACGTCCAAGTAAACAAAATGAGCAATCATAAAATTGAAATTTTTCATATCTAATCCACCGAACATTGTCATCTCAAACTCGTAGCATGGCTTGTTCGCCAACCCATCTCAGCAATGGCGTCTCTAAGAATTTAGTCCATTAGTATGTTTTCTTCCAAGTTTCTATACTCAATCTACGTTACTTGAAGTAAACCAAACCTGTGGTTGCTGGATTATGATCAGGGTATGGGCTTTATTTCACGGCATGAAGTACCTTGGCAGAAAGTGCACTCATCCATGTCCTCTATCACTTTTGGCAACAGCTTCCTTTGTTGAGAAATAAAACAGTTTTCTATTATCCCAAGTTCCAAAGACGCTAATACAGAGATTGTTTAAACTTGATCTGCTCCTGGTGTGAAGGATGAACAAGAGTCTATTCTGAATAAAAAGAACCTGCCGTTTAAAGAAAAAGATGGTTTTGCCAGTTTGTAATTAGTTTAAAAAAACGTCTCAGTATTGCAATTATAACTTCATCAACCACTAACTAAAGATTTGGCAACTAAGACTTGGCAAATAGTTGCAAACAAAATCCAAGACAATGTTTATGAGAATAGCAGCAAGATAAATATGTTAAGAGTTGAGACTACAACATATAGTTAATCAAAAACTCAATTTCAATATGTGAAGACAAAATGAAACAGAAAGAGATGGAGAGAGCTGAATATAGAGATGACTCCATAAAAAAGAACTCAAAGCCTCCTTCCCCTTCTTCCACTCTTTCGGCGAGTACTGTCCGTTGGGATTGGAGTCACATCCTCTGTGTTCAAAATCAATAACAATGTTAGAGATTTGTTCACATTCTAAGATGCAATAACAATAAAATTACTCGAGATGAAGAATTTGTTTTTATTTACCAATGCGACCAATTTTCATGCCAAAACGCACAAGGGCTCTGAGTGCAGAGTGAGCACCAGGACCAGGGGTCTTGGTCTTGTTACCACAAGTTGCACGAAGCTTCACATGCATCGCAGTGATTCCAAGTTCCTGAAAACACACCAAGTCGATTACAATTACAAAAAAAAAAAAGATTTACAAAACCATAAGCTTGGAGAAGCATATTCTCTCGGCTCTTATACCTTGCATCGCTGAGCAACATCGTGTGCAGCAAGTATAGCAGCATAAGGTGCGGACCCATCTCTGTCGGCTTGCACCTTGATCCCACCTATACATAACATAAAATACAACAATTTAAAAGGCAATGGGTATATTTCAATCAAGAACAATGCAAATTCCCATAACAGATAATAACGAGTTTCCTCAAAAGATTAGAAGCCTCATAAGAATAGACTCTAACAACACCGACTTTAAAGAGGAACTTAATAGCAGCCAAATACGAAGTCAATGAAATCAATTTTATATCAAAGAATACATTAAAGTTCTCAAGTGTGATGAGAATAGAAACAATTCATCTTAGAGAGTGCACGGACCATATTAGAAAATATAAAACAATCCATTCTAAATTATAGATAAGCTAAACCTACACGAGGTATCACTAGAGAGAGATGCATGTAGATGCTTACTAGTGATACGAACAATTGTCTCACGTCCAGACAAATCAGTCACGTGCTGAAAAATAAAAGATTTACAAAATTTCAGCAAAAAAGAAATATCACTTTGGTCAAAAATGAAAGAACAAGGGTAGGGTTAGGTTACAGACGATTAAAGGGTCGTTGAAAGAAGCAAAGATGTGGACAACACTAGGCATGGGCATTCGGGGTCCCAATCGGATTTCGGTTTTATCCATTCGGGTTTCGGTTTTTCGGGTTTATCAAAATCAACCCCATTCGGGTTATATAAAAGTTCGGTTCGGGACCGGTTTGGGTTTTATCGGGTTCGGGTCGGGGTTAGTAAATCTTCAAGGAACCGGTATAACCCATTGTACTTTCGGGTTCGGATCCCAATTGGTTCTTCGGTTTAAAAATACCTCATTTGTACATATTTTGTAACTAAAACATAAATGAAATCGGATCTTCGGATTTAAAATACATGATTTGTACATATTTTAATAGCCAAAACATAAGTAAAATCGATTCAAAATAAGAAAAAACATCAAACAAAGATAAACATAGTTAGTGATAGAAAGAAGATAAATGAAATCGTAAAACAAAAACTAAATTCTCATGAAATGAGAAACATTATTCAGTGAAAACAAAACCAAAATCTAAAAACTTGAGGCTTCAACCGTCACATTCCAACATCAACATTCATGTAATAGATAATTATTTTAGAAGTTCAATAATATCCAAAAGTATTTTGGATACATATTAAGAATTAAGATCATATTTGGTAGAAGTTATTTTTGTGATTTTAAATGTTTCGGGTTCTATCAGATATCCATTTAGGTCCGGGTTCGGTTCGGATAATACTCATAACCCAAAATACCAAAAAACAGGATCCATTCGGTATTTATGTCGGGTTCGGATCGGTTCGGATTCATTTTTATCGGATCGGGTTCGGTTCGAATTTTCGGGTTCGGTTTATTTGCCTAGCCCTAGACAACACCAAAGACTTGCTCGCCATCACGAACAGCAGGACCAAGAGTCACTGTCTCTTCCTTTGGCTCTCTCGTCTTTCTCCTCGACTACACCATAAATTTCACACCAAAACGTACATCACACGGTTTTTGTAACATCTTAAATACTTGTTAGAGAATCGATACTTCAAGTGCTAAATTGCAAATCCAAATCACCGGAAAATTTCATAGAATGTCAGAAAAAGATTCTCATTTTGTCGGAGAGACTGATTTAGAGCTATAATTACTAAAAATCCAAATAACATAACATCTAAACCTATAATACGATTTCGAAACTGTGGATTCTCTATTTGAATGTAAATCGGAACGATAAAGTTCTTTCAATAACTAAATCTAAGAAACAAAAAACAGCAAGTTCCAGACAAAGCTTACCATGGTTTCGAAAGGAAAAAGTGCAGAATCTAGGGTTTCTTCTTGCTCGCTTTTTGGAAGCTAAAGGGATCATAATTGGCTTTTAAATTTTTAATAGTCTAAACTTCCGTTAGGGTTCAGAGTTGTGATTTTATGGCCGTACAGGATAACTGAGATCCAATATATCTAGGCCCAACATTTTACGCCCATTAAATTGAACAAATTCTATTGTTATATAATTTTTATTTATACGTTTTATTTTTAAAAATATCATTTTGAATATAAAATAAGTTATGGTAAAGTACGTTTTATAATTTTCAGTGTTTTTTATATAATTTATTTAAAACTTTTATATTTGGTGAAAAAATATTCTGATGAAATTATAATTTTCACATGTTAACATAGGTCTGGCCTTTCAGTATTTCGTACGGTTCATTAGGTTTTGTTTCTTCGATCCAGAGATATAGTCAATGTTCTGTTATTTATGAAATTCATTTTGGTTTATAAAATTATTCGGTTCTCGCTTTTCATGTCAGTGCTTATGTTAACATATTGGTTTTTAAATTTTCAATTTATAATGAAATTTTATTTGATTTTTAGTGTTTTACTAATTATGTTTTTGTAAATTATTTTAGCATTTATTGAATTTTTTTAATAAAAAGAATATTTTGTCGGAAGTTTCGCTAATGCTATTTGAATAAATTATGTGTTATAAATTAATAAAGTATTACCTTTATAACATAATTTTACTTGAATTTCATATCCTATCATATTAAATAATTTACTTCGAATAATTTAGAATGAACCAAACGTAATTTAACCAAAATAATTTAGGGAAATCTGTTTTTTTAGAGCAAAAAAAAGGTAACTATGTCCCTTTAGACTAATCTGTACTACTTTATGTCCTATTAGACTAATTTTTTCAAAAATGGCAGTAATGCCCTTAAAATTGTAATTTTTTTAAAAAGATAAATAATGAGTTCGACAAGCGGGATCGATCGATCCAGCTTTACAAGTTACAGTGGATCGATCGATCCCGATAATTATTCAGAACAAAAAAACGCGAAATATATACTGATCGACCTGGTCCATTTCACTCGATCGGCGAAGGTCGATTCTTTACAGATCGACCGATCCACTAAGGATAGATCGATCGATCCCGTGCCCAGGAAAGAATCCCAAATCGATTTTTTTGGTTTTGTATGATTATATCCGGGTTGATTCCCACTTGATTTGAACCGACTAAGCATGATTTCAACTCTTTAAACTCGATTTCTCTGGGACGAAATCCTTAATTCCCATTCACGAACAAAGGGGGAGAAAATCAAATTCTCACCCAAACTCGATTTGTCGTTTTTTTTTTGTTCTTTTTCGTTTTTTTTTTTTTTAAAAAAAATCGATTTTTTAAAAAATATAAAAGTGAATATTCTCAAATATTTTGTTTCCATATTTTTAGGAACTGATTTCTTATCCGTAGAATACAACTAATATGTAGAAATCAATTTCTACAGTTTTGTAGAATTATAGTAATTTTTAGAATTTGATTTCTACATGTTTTAGATTTATAGTAAATCTGTAGAAGTCGGTTTCTACATGTTTTAGAATTAGATTAATGTGTAGATTTTGATTTCTAAGAACTTTAGAATGGTAGGTTAAGCGCGGAATGTGTATTCTACATATTTGTAGAATACTCCTATTTACGTAGATCACGTATTCTAAACATTGTAGATTCAATGAAAAAAGTAGATTTCGTTTTCAACTTCGTAGAATGTCATTTCTACTTTTTTTAGAACATAATCTGAAATTTATAATTTTAACTTTTTTATAACTGGAAAATATACCATTAAGTTCATATAGGTATTTTAACAAATGTTACTATTTTTCCAAACTTTTTTTGTTTGTAAAACTATTTATTAAAATTATTTTCATAAATATTAAAGGGTATTATAGGAAAATATGACACAAAATATAGATTAGTCTAAAGGGACATAGTTACTATTTTTTTGCTCTAAAAAAACAGTTTTCCCAAAAATTTAAATGTATTGTAACAATTAATAATCTGGATATTAACATAACCAAACTGCATATAAATGTTTTCTGAAAATTGTTTTCTCTTTAAAGACTAAAACTAAAAATAAATAAATCATTTAATATTTTAAGTGTTGGCTGTATTGAATGAATCTCATTCTCAGTTTTCATATAGTAACAACGATAACATCGTAAATCATATATAATTAATAATTAAATAGAACAAAACAATATGTTAGCCTTAGCCCAAAACAATTAAAGAATGAGATAGCCCAAAACATTGTTACTGGGTAAAACTAGTTCACTCACTCTTCACCATCTCTTGCAAGTGATCAGTAGAAAGGACCATAGCGATCACGGAACTGTAAGAGTTAGTGTAGATTAGATATTTTTTTGCTAATCATTCGTTTCAAGATATAAGAATGTATTTTTTTTTCCGGCTGTGTCAATGGACCTTATGTATAATATTTTGGGCTTGTAAACTTCATAACATGTTTTTTTTTTCAACACGTGTTGAATCTGATATTAGGGTTGTCCAACCTAACACAACTCTATGATTTGGCACATGTTTTTCTCGTGGATGTCATGACTAGAGTAATCCGCGTGACCAACTTGACATGACGAAAGAAAAGGCAGTGTAGAGAGAGAAGCAGAGAAGAGAGAGAGAAAGTACATGGATATGCGGAGAAAAATAGAGAGAATGACACGTACCCGCCTATTTATAAGAAACGGAGCACAAATCTCTAGAGACGTCATCATTAAGTCTAAACGGGCTATTAGAACCCACGAAACCGCTAAAGTTCATCCTCCACTCTTCGTGACGTTTCCACTTCTCGGGGAAAACCAGAAATCGGTTAGAGGCGAACCGAATATTCGAATAATCCGGTTAAGACGAACCGTATTTGATTCACAATTGATAGTTGAACCAAACCATAAGAAAACCCGAGCTAGCGACATACCGCGATACTGCTGCCCCTACTCACAGTCCCAATTGCGCAGTTGCTGCACAGTCGATGGGACAGACCATCATCGAACTCCAATAGAGTCTCCGATTTTCTAAACCTAGCTCGAGAAATTCCCTAAGATCGACTACACTTATCACAAGTGAACTAAAGGGGACTTACTGTAGGAGATGAATTACATTTTTCCACAAAGCCTATCAAATAAGAGACTTGATCCGCTAAGCCGGCCCAAGAAGCCGGATCAAGTTGACGGCTCCCGACTAAGCGACGACTGGAGCTCAGCCCTCCGCTCGGCGCCTCAGAGAAGTGTGCCAAATCGGCCCATGAGAGATTGCTCGGTCCCAACGTCCAATCCGACCACAACATGCCCATTAGGTCAGACATACCTAAAATTAGGAACAAAACGACAGCTATAAAGGGAAGGAGAGAGGAAGCCGAACATACACACACTCATCTGATAGCTAGAATTAGAGTTTTACGCTTTTGGATTCTCGCCGATTTGTATTTTCCCGGTTATGGCTCCCCGAGCATCGACTTACTTTCAGATCAAACTTTTCTTATTTGTAACTTTACCATTCACCGATTAATAAAACACCTTTGAACTAACCCACCAACAAGTTCCATCTCTCTTTACTCGTTTCGACCGAACTCGGTTCAAACGGATTATACATTAGAAAATAATTTCCTGGGTAGTAAAGTTGCAAATTGAACACTTTTTCCATTTTCCCCTAAATTACCCGATTTACCCCTTAAAGATAGCTTTCTCTCATTGTACAAGATTCTCTCTTGATTTTCGTTGCCTCATCTCTCGTCTCTCTCGTCTCTCTCGTCTCTGCACGATCAGATCTCAAAATCGGATCGGATCGAATAGAATCCACGAGTTTGATCAAATATGACCCTTGGCTCCGGAGGAACGAGTGTTGTTGGTAAACGATTTCGATTGCTTTAGTCTCTCTTCTTCTCGTTTTGATTTTCCTGTTCTAGGGTTTTGAAATCCGTATTCTGATGATTTGCCTGGTCAATGATAATATGACTTGATGATGTCTCAAGATTGTGATTGTGTCTAGTGTTATGATTCATGTGTTTGAATATGGATTGTTATAACAATATAGTACCGAGGAATTTCCGGCTGCTGGAGGAGCTTGAACGTGGGGAGAAAGGTATTGGAGATGGAACTGTGAGCTACGGAATGGATGATGGTGATGACATTTACATGCGCTCTTGGACTGGCACTATCATCGCTCCTCACAACGTACTTATATCTTTCTCCTTTTAATAAGCATTGATCAATGCTCTTATCCTAAGCTTTTTTCTTTAGCACTAAGGTTCTTGTTTCTGCTTGTCCTTACAGATATCTATTTTTTTTTTTTTTATCTTCTTCTATGAGCAGACTGTTCATGAAGGTAGGATCTATCAGTTGAAGCTCTTTTGTGACAAAGATTACCCTGAGAAACCTCCCACTGTCCGGTTCCATTCACGTATCAACATGACTTGTGTCAACCATGAAACAGGAGTGGTACTCATAATAAAATCATCATCCTGCCATTCTCTGACTCGTTCCTTTCGGTAACTTTTGTCTGAAGATGCATTTGTAATGTATAGGTGGATCCCAAGAAGTTCGGGCTTCTTGCGAACTGGCAAAGGGAGTACACAATGGAAGATATACTGGTACAGCTGAAGAAGGAAATGACTGCGTCGCATAACCGTAAGCTTGTTCAACCTCCAGAAGGCACTTCCTTCTAGTAGCTTCTGGTTTGCTGAAAACATCTTTGCCCCCTTCTAACACTAAACTTTGTATCTGGGGTAAATCCATTGTCGTTCTCAAGCTTTTTATGATAAAAAAAAATGGTCTATGTGGATGGTGGTGATGTTGTTCGATTGATCATGAAGTTTCTACTTGTGTGCAAATTATCAAAAACAGCGTCTTCCCCAGTCCATCTGTTCAATCTTTTGAATTTAATTATTAGTTGCATATAGAGAGGACTGAGAGAGAGAGAGAGGTCCAAAATCTCTTGTAAATTGTTATTTTGTACTTGTTGATGTTCTGTGTCGTCATTCTTGATTTGCAATCTCTGCCAAACACTAATCATTCGACATGAAAACACTACATATACGATTTCAGTATTTAACACTAACCTTGTTGGTCGATTCTACCCGTGAGGTTTGTTTCTCGCGGTTGATGTCAAAGGTTTTGTAACTTACTATGCAAAGTTATAGCATAATTTCAAAGTAGACTTCCACTTAATGTTTCTTCTCTTATCATGTAGTTAGATAATATCACAATGTGCATATTTGACTAGAGATGCTTAAGCTATTTAAATTTTCTTAAAAAATCTGTAGCTACCTCTGCAAATGTTAAGGAAAAGCCAAA
The DNA here is from genome assembly GCF_020379485.1 of Brassica napus. NCBI lineage: Eukaryota > Viridiplantae > Streptophyta > Magnoliopsida > Brassicales > Brassicaceae > Brassica > Brassica napus. Next base: position 12,949 of record NW_026015992.1, on the reverse strand, counting down.
AAGGTCATACGCAGTAACACCTACACACATGTTGTTATTCTGAAACAAACACTTCTGATTGACACACACTTTATGAGTATTGAATGGCCAATATACCCTCTTAACCATTTTCTCTCTCATTACTTTTAAAACCAAACTTCTTCCTTATTTTTCTTCTTTGTTTCAAATTTCAAAAACTTTATCTCACCAGTTTATATTTCTCTATTTCTAATTCCTAACCCTAATTCTCCTTTTTTTTTCCTATCGACAAGGTGACGAGGCTCAGTCTATGGAAAAAGTGGTGGGATAGAGGACGTGATCGTGGATACCGCACTGGGGAGACGGTTGTGGATATGGGAGAGGTTGTGGTGGAAGACGTGAGGAAGGATACAGTGGAGATGTATACAGTGGAGGTCCGCCGTGACAGCTGCCCGAAGTCTTCGTCGTCGCTTCCGTTACAGAAAAAGTTCTAGAAGCAACAATGGTCAAATTACTCTATTTTACACATGGTCCTTCCGTTTTTTTGGATTTATGCAATTTGACCCCAACAGCAATTTGACCCCAACATTTTCTAATTTGCTTATAGATCCTCTTGGTTTTATCCCAAACTTTTAATTATTTATTTTAATCCATAACAATAATTTTTTTATCAACTCATATCCACATTTTTTATGTCCACTAGAAATTATTTAATAAAATATCAAAAATATATATATGGATACAAAATATTTTGTCCATAGAAACTTGTCCACAAAAAAATTATAACATTTTTTGTATCCACATAAATTGTGTCCACAGAAGCTGCTTCCACTGAATCGTGTCCACAAAAAAGCTTAATCCCTTTCTCTCTTTCAAAACGTCACAATATGTTCTCTACATGTATTATCTTCACAAACAATCATAGTTACACAACTATAATTGTAAGAGCTTGTCGTCCATAAGAATACGTCCACCACAAACTTGATTATAAAAACACATTCACGCACTACAAGAAAACATATTTTTTACGAGGGCAATATACGTTGTAACTTCGTCGTAAACGGGGTGTTACAACGAATGAACCTCGAAACACGTTTCGTCGTAAAACGCCCGTCGTAACCGACGTTTCGTCGTAAATGACTTGTTAAGTTTACGACGAAATATATTCCTCGTAAAGCGCAGGGCAGAGATTCGTCGTAAACTACACGTAAAATTTCGTGGTAAACTCCACGTAATGGATTCGATGTAAAGCACACGTAAACATTTTCGTTGTAACACCCTCGTAAATGTTTCGATGTAAACTCCACGTAACATTTCGATGTAAAGATCACGTAAAATCTTCGATGTAAAAGACTCGTAATTATTTTCGACGGTAATCAGTTGTAAATGTTTACGTCGAGCCTACATCGACGTTTCGTTTTATAATATATTTTGAATATTGTTTTTAACCTCAAATATATATATATATATATATATATATATATATATATATATATAAATTTGAATTTATTTAAAATTCAGAATTTTAAATAATTTTAATTTTAAAACGAAATATGAAAATAAAAAACATTTATAAAAAAGCATTAAAAGTCATAATATTTAAATTCATAATACAAACCGAAATATTAAAAAAACTACATATCATCGAAGTAGTCGGTGGGGTTGCTCGGCTGTTGACGGGTTGGATCGGACTCTTGGGGATCTCGTACTGGCAACCCAAGAGCGGCTCGTCTCTGACTCAACATTCTCTGCATAACCGGGTTTCCCACGGCCATCACGTCTAGCAAATCCTCAAGAGAGTCTAAACGAACCTGCTGGCTATCCATTCGAGCTTTCATCTGAGAAGTCTCTTCATCCCGTCTCGAAGTGTATGACGAAGTTGCCCTTGCAACTTGGTTAACAGAGCCTATACCGACTATTCGTCCCTTCTTTCTAGGAGCCAGCTATAAAATTAAAACATATATTAATATAGTTATTAAAAATAATGTAAACAAAAATTTTTAGTTGTACTACCTCTTCGAAGATTCTGTCGGCTTCTTCGGTGGACAATGTGACGGGTAATCCATGGGGAGACTCCTGAGTTAGTTGCGTCTCCCGTTCTTCAATCCGAGTAGCCACTGCTTGAGCGAGTTTCTCAGATGCAGGATCCACAAAAACTCCGTCGGATGTGGCGTGAGTCATCTTGAATAGGTCAGACAGAGATGGTAAGACTCCCGTCTTCTCCAACTACAAAAAAAAAATATTAAAATTATATTAATTGAATATTTTAAAATAAATATTTAAAAACAAAACTTACAACTTCTAGACGGATGCCTGCATGTGGTTTTTGGCCGGTTCTGTGAAGCATGGGCAAATTACCATCTTTATCCTTCGTTCTTCGAGAAGCCGAGCACGAATTGGCCTTTTTGATCGAAGAGGGGTGCTTCCAGTAGGCGATGAGGCCATCCCACACATCCTTCGTGAGCTCAGTGGGCTTTCCCTCATACCCGTCGAGCTCCCACTTGTCCTTCCAATCGGAGACTGTGTTGCAGAGGCGGATCTTTGCTTTTGCAACGAATTCCGCCTTCACCATCTCGGTGATTCCCAAAGACCAATGCCACTTTTGCTGAAACACAAAAAATTTGAAAAAATTACAATTAATAATAATATTTAAAAAATATATACATATTTAAAAGTGAAAATTTAATTAAATTTAAAAATCTTACCGCAAACATTTTAAACCAAGTGATCTTAACGTGATTTGGAGTCTTGCTCCAGTTCGGATATGCCCCGTCGTAGTAACCCTTAATCGTTTTCGAAACGCTCCGGCCAACACGGTTGTTAGCCCCAAACCTGAAAGGAAAACAATTTAACCGTTTAAAAATAAAAATAATTTAAATTTTAATGTAATAAAAATTAATAACTTACCAATAAGTTCCTCGGGGTCTATCGGGGTCTAGAACATCCAAACCCTCCCGTCCAGGCTGGGCAAGCAAATCCTCTACCGTATATCTCGCGAATGGGGCATATGAAGGCACACGCAAATCCGGATGAACTGCACCTTCTGGGACAGGCTCAGGTGCAGCCGCTGGAGGAGGAGGTGGAGGCATATGCGGTGGAGGCATTTGCGGTGGAGGCATCTGCGGTGGAGGAGGACTCCAAGCAACTCTCTGAGAAGGCTGAGAGTCTGGAACTGCGGTGGAGGATGATGGACCGGAAGACGATGGACAGGAAGAAGATGTACCGGAACCATCGTCGCCAAACAAATCTCTATAGCTAGGTGCTCTGGATTTTCTTCTAGGAGCCATCTAAAAAAACTAAAATAAATTTAATCAATTACGACATAATAAAAATATTATTCTGTTACCTAACTAATCACCTAAACTAATTACTTAACTAATCACCTAAACTAATTCCGTTACCTAACTAATCACCTAAACTAATTAAAAAAAAAAAAAAAAAGAGAGAAGAGAGAGTTTACCTTAGAGAGAGCAAAGGAATTTGGGAGGAATGAGCGAGGCAGCCTCGCTCTCGGCGTCCCCTTATATAGATTAGGATTCGTCGTAAAAGCGACGTAATTTTACGACGAATTCACCAGGCCCGCGTTTTTCCATTTACGACGAATTTACCAGGCCCGCGTTTTTTCATTTACGACGAAATTACCAGGCCCGTGTTTTTCGTTTTACGACGAAATTACCAGGCCCGCGTTTTTCCATTTACGACGAAATTACGACGCTTAACCCTAAACACCGAGAATGAAATCCCTAAACCCCAAAGTCACATATCATCTAACATCATATCTTATTTCATACTACTTCTTACTCTTTCTTTTAGAAAATGTTACAATAGAGAAATCCAACATTTGATACATATATTACATCACTCTAAATCGTTTTCGTTCTCATCACTATTACATCACTCTAAATCGTTTTCGTTCTCATCACTATCATTACAATCATCATCGTCGCTTCTCTCGAACTCGTCTTCACGTGCTTCATCTGTCGCATCTTCGGGAATATCTTCATATTGAAAGTTTTGCGGGTCGATCAAAAGGATTTCATCAGTTGGTTGTTCTGGTACCTCAACTTCAGTGATAGCGTCTTCTTCTTGCAAGGGCGGTTCTTCTCTAACGACAATGCGTCCACGAGGTGTAACTTTGATAGCAGTTACCCAGTTTATCCCGAAAGTTCGAAGCCGAGGATAAGGAAGGAAGCTAACTTGCTCGGCTTGTGAAGCTAAAATGAAAGGCTCAAATTTGTTGTATCTTCTCCCAAAATTGACATCCACAACACCAAATTTGTTATACCGAATCCCTCGGTTCACAACAGGATCGAACCATTCACATTTGAAGAGGACGCATTTTAGCTTCAATAACCCCGGAAATTCCACTTCAATAATCTCCTGCAATATCCCGTAAAAGTCTGTTTCACCTTTCACACATATTCCGTAGTTACTCGTTGCCCGATGTCTCCCATACTCGTATGTGTGAAAGGTAAATCCTCGTGTGAAATACATAGGTGATGTGGTGACCTTTGCAACTGGACCTTGAACCAATTCGTGAAACCATACGGGATAATAAGGATCGTCATAATCAACCTGCAAAAAACATATATATATATATATTCTTAAACACTTACTTAATTAATATAATAGTATGAGATATATTACCTGTGATTAATATGGTCAAAAATAGAAATTCTTGTTCCATGCACATATCCGGCGGTAAATTATACGGCGTAAGAATGACTGGCCACAAAGAATATTGTCTACCAGACATTCCAAATGGACTAAATCCATCGGTGCATAACCCAAGATAGTCATTCCGAATATTTGTAGCAAAATCTCCGTGTACCTTGTTGAAATGTTTTCACGCTCTTGCGTCTGATGGATGTGCAACCTCACCATCTCTCTGGACATGTTTGGCATGCCACCTCATCGACGCAGCAGTCCTCTCAGATTGATATAATCTTTTCAATCTGTCTGTAATTGGTAGGTACCACATCCTTTGGTACGGTACCCTATTCCTCCCACGGCCTTGCGGTTTGAATCGTGGTTTTTTGCAGAATCGACACTCTTCTAACTTGTCATCTTCCTTCCAGTAGATCATGCAGTTGTCGATGCAAACATCAATCATCTCCGAGGGTAACCCAAGACTATAAACCAATTTCTGAATCTCATAATAAGATTCAGCAGACACGTTGTCTTCTGGCAAATACTCTTTAAACAACTCCGCCCATGCATCAATGCAATTCTCAGGTAAATTATGATCCGTTTTAATATTCATCATCCTAGCTGCTAGAGACAATTTAGAGAGACCTTCTCTACAACCAGTGTAGATTGGTTGATTTGCAGCATCTAGCATTTTATAAAACCTTTTTGCATCCAAATTAGGTTCTTCTACATTTCCAGTTCCATCTGCTATTGTTGTAGTTGTTTCTAAAAATGCATCACTAATCATATCTTGAACCCTATCATGATCTACCATCTGCTCCTCTTGATGATAATTATGTTCATTATGCACATGATTCAGTTCTTCATTATGATGAGCATCCTCAAAATTAGCATTACTACTACTAGCTTCATTTCCCCCATAACCCTCTCCATGTTGATACCAAATGTAGTGCTGTGGTGTAAATCCTCTGTTTACTAAATGATTCCATACAGTTTCACTACGTGCAAATTTTAAATTCTTGCATTTTGAACATGGGCAGAACATCTTACCGCTTTCCTGCGTGATCGGTGTACAGCCCGCCTGGTGCATGAATGTCTCTAGCCCGTTCAGAAATGCATTCGTCACTCTCCCGTCGGAATCTTTGTGCAAATACATCCAACTTCGTAACTCGTAAATACTACCGCCACCGACCATTTTTTCTTCTATTTTTAAAAAAATTTTTTTTTTCCGTTTGGGTCTTCTGAGGAAGAGAGTTGTGTGTTGTGAGGAAGAGAGTTGTGGGAAATGACATATATATAGAGAAATTTTCGAGTTGGGTAGTTGAAATATAACAACGATTTTACAAGGAAACTTTTACATGGATTTTACATAGTTTTTTTACAACGACTTTACAACGAACTTCGATAAGTTTTTCACCTAAATATAACGGTAACATGATTCGTTGTAATATCGATGTAAAGTTTTCTTTTCGACGTACTTACGTCGTAATATTACATGGCGTTTACGACGAAATTTGGTTTCGTTGGATTCGTCGTAATTGCATTGTTAACCCACCATTTACTATTTCTAAGACAACGATAAGGAACCTGTGTCGTTCGTCTGTCTGCCAATTCAGTGGAACGACAAGGAGAAAGTGGACGGAAATGCAGCTGGTTTGTACTTGAGAGGAACCTTTGACGATGGTCGGAGGTTCCACTCAAGTATAAACCAACTGCACTTCCCTCCATTTTCTCCTTGTCGCTCCACTGAATGGCAGACAGACGAATGACTCATGTTCGTTATCGTTATCTTCGAAATAGTAATTGGTGGCTGAATGAGGAGTTGTGTGTTGTGAGGAAGAGAGTTGTGTGTTGTGAGGAAGAGAGTTGTGGGAAATGACATATATATAGAGAAATATGGTAAGTTTTACATGGATTTTACATAGAAAATTTACAACGCGTTTACAACGAATTTAGGTAAGTTAAAGCACATTGAATACACGTTTTCACCTTTATATAACGGTAACACGATTCGTTGTAATGTCGATGTAACGTTTACAACTATTTCGCATTCCATGTACTTTCGTCGTAAACTTACATTGACTTTACGACGAAAACGTTTCGTCGTAAATTACCATGGAGTTTACGACGAAGTTATGTCTCGTCGTAATTGCGTTGTAAAGCGTATGTAAATTTACGAGGAAATTATTTCCTCGTAAAACGCCGTTGTTACTGCTACGTTTTCTTGTAGTGACGTGACTTGTCCACAACATATGTATCCACCAGAAAACTGTCCACAATGTTAATATATACTAAAAAAATTGAAGTATTATAATATATATACATATGGATGTCAAAATAAAAATAAAAAATATTTTATTTTAACGTCAATATTTTATTTTATATATTTACATATTGAAAGTATTAAATAATGATGAATAAAAGGTGATGGGGGAACTTTAGTCATTAAAAAATCACTATCAAGCTAATCCTAGACCGTTGGATCTTCTTCTACGAAAACAGATCTAACAGCCAAAAGTAATTCACTACATCCCATACAACTAACTAGTCTCGTAATAAATATTCAATTTATTGTAAACATCCATAAACCAATTTCCTTATAGTTAGCTACCTCAAACCAAGCGCTTTCTCTTTTGTCAAAAGCAAGACAATTTTGGTCTGAAAATAGCACACCGTACAAGAGAAAGTGTGTCAAATAATATTGTGTCTTCAGACGTAAAGGAAAGATAGAATGTGTCTTTTAGATGGATCTCAATATAAGTATTATATCAACCCCACAAAGACATGTCTATTTTTAGAAAGAGAAAAAAATTTGATTAGTTAGGATAAAGAGATGAGAAAGAAACAAGAGAGAGTATTAAAAGGTAAAAAAAAGAATACTAAAGGGTATAAGTGACAATAGATAACCAAAAAGTGTGTGGCAAGTGGATTGTGTCTCTAAGTGTAAATAGAAAGTTAAAATGTGTGTCTAGATGTAAGTTTTTCTAAAGATGGTGACATTTCTTTTCTATTGAAACTAAAGCACAAAACAATACTTGTCTATTTTAAATGATTTTTTTACAGGTTTTCATTCTGTTTTTTAATTAATTGTTACAACTTCATTTATTATTTTTTTTCTAACTAAATTGACATCATTTACTAAAAAAGTACACAAGAATGTAGTTACCTATTTTTAATTGTTTTATTATATCTTTTACATTAATTTTTCATTGTTTTTAACTGCTTCATTAATTATCTTTACTGGTTTAAAGTTGGGTCTTCCCAAGTTTGGATGGATTCATTTTTGATGTATAGAAACATAAAAATATCCAAACTAATGTATCTGAACTAGGTTTAGATATTTGTACTAAAACTAACTATATTAACCTAAAAATAACCAAATAACCAAAAGTAACCATATTACCCGATTTGATTCATGTTCGATTGTGATGTATATGAACCTAAAAATATTCAAGTACTTATACAATTAATTATATGATGACACATAGAAAATATATAACACTAATGATTAAAAACAAAATACTAATTTATAAAGAAAAAATAGTATCCACATTGGTGTGCGGATTAATCTCTAGTTGAAATTAAATTCAGCGACATACTTGCTATTATGTTTATCAAAACTATACGAACGAAGGGGACCAAAGTCTACTAATACTAAAAGGACAATAAGTTCAACATCTAGTGTCCACATCATCTGATGAAATCAGCCAATCATAAAAAAAGCTTTTGACATGTCATTTCAGTTAATGTTATTGTTTTTTTCAACAACAAAAACTCATAAAATAACCAACATATCAGGCTCATGATGCTTTCTGACAGCTCAACGCTCATCAGAGATATAAACAATGACATTTAGGTGAAGAAAATATGTGGTATCATCAACGATATTCAGCAGATCGTCTCTGTTTTTGTCGAGATATAGCTTTCTCATCTTTCTCGGTCGCTGACATCGAGGCCTCTGAATTACCGAAGCAAGCCCTTTCTCTTTCTAATTATGCTGTATTGAACCCAATTTTGGACTAATTTGGACCGGAGGCCTTTTCTAGTTTAAACGAAATTTCACGGAAAAATCAGGCTTTATCGTATGATATTTTTCTAATTTATTCTTTTGATATTGTTTAGTGGTCCAGTGCAATCTATACTATATAAAAGTTGAGGCTATAAACCATTGAGAGCGTCCACCTAAGGTATAAAACCACCAATCGTAATACTCAAACATCTAATATACATGAATTTAGATAGCATTGTTTTTATTTCCAAATTAGTTGTATATAGACTATAAATAATCCTCTAAATTTATAATAAAGTTATAAAACTTTTATAAAAGTATTTTAAAAAATGAAATTGTAAATTTTGTTTCAAAGATTTTTTTTTTGAAGATATATGCTATACAAAATTTGAGTCTATAAATCACTCAATGTGGCCTCTAATGATTTAAAACCACCAGTCAAAATATGAAAAATCAATAAAAAAGCTTACTAGTTTCTAAAATATCATTATTTTCAAAAAAAAAAAATCATTCAAAATAAAAAAATAGTTACATATTAGTTAAAGTAAACTAAAAATAAAGGAAGTAACTTGACATATTACTTTAACATTTAACATAAAACTAATATTATTTTCTTATAAGCACAAAAACTTGAAAATCAAAGCTATCAATACTATTAAAAGGGAAGGAGTTTTAATAAATCTACTTAAAAAGATTGTTTGGACCCTTTCATTATTAATTTAATCTATTATATACAAGCAAATAAATCATAACTTAACCCTATATTCGTTCAAAAAAAAAACTTAAACCTATCAGTTTTAATAACAACCCGTAGAATACCATGGCGTAGCAAACCGGACTACGTTTTCATTTATGTCAAAATACTACGTGTTTGTTTTGTTAGGTTTCGTTAGATTCAAATTTTTATGATTAGGGCCACATGTTATTATCTAATGGATCATTTCCATTAACAAAAATATATTTTCTTCAAACTTTACGAACATATACCACACTGAATAGGAAAATATAATAAATGATGGCCTTATATCATATTAATCTCATAGTTTTACAATTGTAGCGTAAATAGTTTTTGCATATAAGGTTCTATGGTATCAGACAACATCGAATATTTATATCAAAAATATTATGTTAATCTTTTTAAAAACAACTATGTGTTTATGCAAATTATGTTTGATTTTTTTTAATTATATATAGTTCACTTAAAATTTAAAATTTAAAATATAAAATTTATACAAATTTAAACATATATTATAGCACATGTTAAAATAAATTTATTATGTATAAAATTTATAATTTTCATTACATAAATATATAGGGCCTCATTTGAATATCCAGAAAATAATCAATTTGTGGACTGAACCTCACATTGAGAATTAATTTGAACTATTCAATAGGTTTAAAATACTAGGTTAAGAAAGATTTTTTTTAAAAGTAGCAATCCTGCCTTTTACAACTTGATTCAAAAGTTTGAATCTATATATTATTAAAAGAGAACTATCTAAAAATCTACGTGAAAAGGCTGTTACACCCATTATTAACTAATTATTATTTTTTGTTCTACTTTATATTTTTCTAACTATATCATAATAAATGTTCTTATTTTGACCTTTTAATGCAACTAATCTTAATAAATCTGATATCTAATATCAAAGCAAATACGGTTAGTTATGATTTATGCTCGGGTTTGGTTTAATTAATTTCAAAATCAAAATATATCTTTACCAACACGTTCTTCTATCTCGCCACATTTACACACAATGTCACATTATAATATTGAATAAAATAAATCCATATATGTCATATACCATATAATAAAAACTCATGTGTATCGTGTATCATTGATATCCTATGGATCCTTATACCCTAAACCCTTATCCAAAGTCTAAAAGTTTAATAAATATGTAAGGGAACCATGATCAGGATAATAAATTTTGTATTCTCATATCTAATTTATGTTATAACATATTTTTGTTCAAATGCGTAATAACATTGTTCTATTTTTTATATAAAAAAATCATAACTAATTTTAATTCCAAAATTCATAAATGTAACTTTAAAACAATAATTAGAAACATATAAATTAAAATGCATAACATAAAAACAACGCACTTACCTTATAAAACAAATCAAATAGTTTATTCAGTTTTATGTACTATTATAAAATATATGAGACGTTAAATAATAAGAAAATATTATCAAATTTTTATGGGTTCTTAGCGGGTAAACCGATATTGGTTCACAGGTTAATAACAGTTTTTTATCAGATTTTAATTAATGAATTTTCATTAAATCTGAATTTTGTGAAAATATATCAGTTGGTATAACCTCTCATAGAATGCTACATGAAGAACATAAGCATCTCTGAATTATATATGACCACCTGTTTTACTGGCTTGACAGCGGATCGGATATGGAAACACTGCTTACATTTCGAATAAAAAATATTAGGATAATTTAGGTTTTGGGTAATTTGTTTTATAAATAGTATTTTTAGGATATTTGTTTATTTAGAAATTAAATATAATTAATATTTGTAGGTAAATCATTTTTATTTTAAAAATACATATACCCATTTGGTTTTCGGTTTGGTTTCAATTTTTTGATTCAAGAGATAAAACATCTAGTCGGGTATTCATGAAATTCAGTTCAATTTTGTTTTTGGTTTTTTCTGTTGGTTCCTAGGTTCCGGATAAATGTTCTAAGACTTATATACTATTTCATATAGAAATTCATTAAAAAAAATTAAAACCAAAAATAAACTCGCGCTTTTCAGGCGCGGGTCAGAATCTAGTAGGAACTTAAAACACATATAATTTGAAAGTTATCCAAAAGCTACATACAGAATTCAAAGTTACCAAGATTTTCAAAATCCACTTATTTAAAATAAAATAATTCAATATCAAATACTGTAAACAAACATAGGGAATCTTTTTAAAATAATAACTTTATATACATGCCAATTATTTGGAAGAACGGCAAGGAAATTAATTAAAAAACTATTTTTTGAATTTTGAGTATGTTAAAACATAGAAATATAAGTATATATTGAAAAAATATAATTAATATAAATATTTCTTTACTAATAAAACAAAACAAGATTAACATGAAATTGAATATATTTTTTCCGAAGTAGTTGTGTACACTATAAATAATCATTTATTTTATAATAGGTTATACAAGTTTTGTTTATAAACAATGGATAGTTTCAGTTTTTTTTTACCGAGTTAATTCATTCTTTCGTTTTCAATACATTCACAAAAAGATATTTTAAAAAGAACCATTGATAAGAATAATCCACTTTATGTGAAACACTATAATGTTAATAAGAATTTTATTTATCATTTCAAACATGTTCTTTTGATCAAAAGGATATATAGAAAATAATATATATAAAATAAAAGTCTAAAGACGCACATCAGTTAGTTGGATGGATAAGCCAGTGAGAGTCTTATCAAAAGTGTAATATTTTCTAAAATTTCAAAACAAATTCATACATTTTATCTAAGACTAACAAGAATTATGATAGGTTACTTTAGTGTATGATTAAAATTTATGATAAGAATAATAAAATGTACGGTAAAAATCATTAGACATTAAATATTATGCAAATAGATTAATCGAGCAAGATGATAGGTAAAATGATGATAATGTTTTATACAAAGTGTATTAACAGTTATATGTGTCGAGAAATATACATAATAGTTTAAAAAAATTCAAAATATATTTTATAAACATTATAAGTACCTTTATACACATAATATATTCAGTTATAAAACAAAAAAAATATCTAAGAAGTAATTAGCTTAAAGCTATAATTTTATAGAATACATAAGTAGAATGGCAGAAAATAATATTTTAATACATTTATATTTAAATAAATTTATACAAAAACAAAGATTATATATTAGTGAGATTTAAAATTATTATAAAAATAAACTAAATTATTATACAAATTACACGTAGTGCGAATTTAAAATCTAGTATCTATATATAAAATTGAAACTATAAGCCATTGAAGATATCCACATAGGATGTTAAACAACCAAACAAAACATGACAAAATACTATTTAAATTTATTATTCTTAACAATGTGAAAATTTTGTTTATATAGAGGATGTTAATCACCATTATATTATGTCAAATCATTATCTTAATTAAACATCAAAATAGCCTAAATACTATATTACCTTACTATAAGACAAAACAACTCATATTTCCAAAGTGCAAGCGAACTTATTAAAATGTAATCTTAACAAAAAGAAAAAACCTAACGATCAAAAGCTAGGACCCAACATTGTATACCAGGGACCGTGCCTGATAATTAGTTGGCC